>NW_027645658.1:62500-72500 GCF_949357685.1 Gobio gobio | reverse complement strand
TGAGCTGTAGATTATTGTAATGTTGATGAGCTGTAGATTATTGTAATGTTGATGAGCTGTAGATTATTGTAATGTTGATGAGCTGTAGATTATTGTAATGTTCATGAGCTGTAGATTATTGTAATGTTCATGAGCTGTAGATTATTGTAATGTTCATGAGCTGTAGATTATTGTAATGTTGATGAGCTGTAGATTATTGTAATGATCATGAGCTGTAGATTATTGTAATGTTGATGAGCTGTAGATTATTGTAATGTTGATGAGCTGTAGATTATTGTAATGTTGATGAGCTGTAGATTATTGTAATGTTGATGAGCTGTAGATTATTGTAATGTTGATGAGCTGTAGATTATTGTAATGCTGATGAGCTGTAGATTATTGTAATGTTGATGAGCTGTAGATTATTGTAATGCTGATGAGCTGTAGATTATTGTAATGTTGATGAGCTGTAGATTATTGTAATGTTCATGAGCTGTAGATTATTGTAATGTTCATGAGCTGTAGATTATTGTAATGTTCATGAGCTGTAGATTATTGTAATGTTGATGAGCTGTAGATTATTGTAATGTTCATGAGCTGTAGATTATTGTAATGTTGATGAGCTGTAGATTATTGTAATGTTGATGAGCTGTAGATTATTGTAATGATGATGAGCTGTAGATTATTGTAATGTTGATGAGCTGTAGATTATTGTAATGTTGATGAGCTGTAGATTATTGTAATGTTCATGAGCTGTAGATTATTGTAATGTTGATGAGCTGTAGATTATTGTAATGTTGATGAGCTGTAGATTATTGTAATGTTGATGAGCTGTAGATTATTGTAATGTTCATGAGCTGTAGATTATTGTAATGTTGATGAGCTGTAGATTATTGTAATGTTCATGAGCTGTAGATTATTGTAATGTTGATGAGCTGTAGATTATTGTAATGTTGATGAGCTGTAGATTATTGTAATGTTCATGAGCTGTAGATTATTGTAATGTTGATGAGCTGTAGATTATTGTAATGTTCATGAGCTGTAGATTATTGTAATGTTCATGAGCTGTAGATTATTGTAATGTTGATGAGCTGTAGATTATTGTAATGTTCATGAGCTGTAGATTATTGTAATGTTGATGAGCTGTAGATTATTGTAATGTTGATGAGCTGAAGATTATTGTAATGTTCATGAGCTGTAGATTATTGTAATGTTGATGAGCTGTAGATTATTGTAATGTTGATGAGCTGTAGATTATTGTAATGTTCATGAGCTGTAGATTATTGTAATGTTGATGAGCTGTAGATTATTGTAATGTTGATGAGCTGTAGATTATTGTAATGTTGATGAGCTGTAGATTATTGTAATGTTGATGAGCTGTAGATTATTGTAATGTTGATGAGCTGTAGATTATTGTAATGTTGATGAGCTGTAGATTATTGTAATGTTCATGAGCTGTAGATTATTGTAATGTTGATGAGCTGTAGATTATTGTAATGTTCATGAGCTGTAGATTATTGTAATGTTGATGAGCTGTAGATTATTGTAATGTTCATGAGCTGTAGATTATTGTAATGTTGATGAGCTGTAGATTATTGTAATGTTCATGAGCTGTAGATTATTGTAATGTTGATGAGCTGTAGATTATTGTAATGTTCATGAGCTGTAGATTATTGTAATGTTGATGAGCTGTAGATTATTGTAATGTTCATGAGCTGTAGATTATTGTAATGTTCATGAGCTGTAGATTATTGTAATGTTGATGAGCTGTAGATTATTGTAATGTTGATGAGTTGTAGATTATTGTAATGTTGATGAGCTGTAGATTATTGTAATGTTCATGAGCTGTAGATTATTGTAATGTTCATGAGCTGTAGATTATTGTAATGTTGATGAGCTGTAGATTATTGTAATGTTCATGAGCTGTAGATTATTGTAATGTTCATGAGCTGTAGATTATTGTAATGTTCATGAGCTGTAGATTATTGTAATGTTGATGAGCTGTAGATTATTGTGATGTTCATGAGCTGTAGATTATTGTAATGTTCATGAGCTGTAGATTATTGTAATGTTCATGAGCTGTAGATTATTGTAATGTTGATGAGCTGTAGATTATTGTAATGTTCATGAGCTGTAGATTATTGTAATGTTGATGAGCTGTAGATTATTGTAATGTTCATGAGCTGTAGATTATTGTAATGTTCATGAGCTGTAGATTATTGTAATGTTCATGAGCTGTAGATTATTGTAATGTTGATGAGCTGTAGATTATTGTAATGTTGATGAGCTGTAGATTATTGTAATGTTGATGAGCTGTAGATTATTGTAATGTTCATGAGCTGTAGATTATTGTAATGTTGATGAGCTGTAGATTATTGTAATGTTGATGAGCTGTAGATTATTGTAATGTTGATGAGCTGTAGATTATTGTAATGTTCATGAGCTGTAGATTATTGTAATGTTCATGAGCTGTAGATTATTGTAATGTTCATGAGCTGTAGATTATTGTAATGTTCATGAGCTGTAGATTATTGTAATGTTGATGAGCTGTAGATTATTGTAATGTTGATGAGCTGTAGATTATTGTAATGTTGATGAGCTGTAGATTATTGTAATGTTGATGAGCTGTAGATTATTGTAATGTTGATGAGCTGTAGATTATTGTAATGTTGATGAGCTGTAGATTATTGTAATGTTCATGAGCTGTAGATTATTGTATTGTTGATGAGCTGTAGATTATTGTAATGTTCATGAGCTGTAGATTATTGTAATGTTGATGAGCTGTAGATTATTGTAATGTTGATGAGCTGTAGATTATTGTAATGTTGATGAGCTGTAGATTATTGTAATGTTGATGAGCTGTAGATTATTGTAATGTTGATGAGCTGTAGATTATTGTAATGTTCATGAGCTGTAGATTATTGTAATGTTGATGAGCTGTAGATTATTGTAATGTTGATGAGCTGTAGATTATTGTAATGTTGATGAGCTGTAGATTATTGTAATGATGATGATCTGTAGATTATTGTAATGTTCATGAGCTGTAGATTATTGTAATGTTGATGAGCTGTAGATTATTGTAATGTTGATGAGCTGTAGATTATTGTAATGTTCATGAGCTGTAGATTATTGTAATGTTGATGAGCTGTAGATTATTGTAATGTTCATGAGCTGTAGATTATTGTAATGTTCATGAGCTGTAGATTATTGTAATGTTGATGAGCTGTAGATTATTGTAATGTTGATGAGCTGTAGATTATTGTAATGTTCATGAGCTGTAGATTATTGTAATGTTGATGAGCTGTAGATTATTGTAATGTTGATGAGCTGTAGATTATTGTAATGTTGATGAGCTGTAGATTATTGTAATGTTGATGAGCTGTAGATTATTGTAATGTTGATGAGCTGTAGATTATTGTAATGTTGATGAGCTGTAGATTATTGTAATGTTGATGAGCTGTAGATTATTGTAATGTTCATGAGCTGTAGATTATTGTAATGTTCATGAGCTGTAGATTATTGTAATGTTGATGAGCTGTAGATTATTGTAATGTTGATGAGCTGTAGATTATTGTAATGTTCATGAGCTGTAGATTATTGTAATGTTCATGAGCTGTAGATTATTGTAATGTTGATGAGCTGTAGATTATTGTAATGTTCATGAGCTGTAGATTATTGTAATGTTGATGAGCTGTAGATTATTGTAATGTTCATGAGCTGTAGATTATTGTAATGTTCATGAGCTGTAGATTATTGTAATGTTAATGAGCTGTAGATTATTGATTACCAACACATGACCAACACATGACCAAAACATGACCAACACATGACCAACACAAGACCAACACATGACCAACACATGACCAACACATGACCAACACATGACCATCACATGACCAACACATGACCATCACATGACCAACACATGACCAACACATGACCAACACATGACCAACACATGACTAACACATGACCAACACATGACCAACACAAGACCAACACAAGACCAACACATGACCAACACATGACCAACACAAGACCAACACATGACCAACACATGACCAACACATGACCAACACAACACATGACCAACACATGACCAACACAAGACCAACACATGACCAACACATGACCAACACAAGACCAACACATGACCAACACATGACCAACACATGACCAACATATGACCAACACATGACCAACTCATGACAAACACATGACCAACTCATGACCAACACATGACCAACACATGACCAACACAAGACCAATACATGACCAATACAAGACCAACACATGACCAACACATGATCAACACATGATCAACACATGACCAACACATGACCAACACATGACCAACACATGACCAACACATGACCAACGCATGACCAACGCATGACCAACACATGACCAACACATGACCAACACATGACCAACACAAGACCAACACATGACCATCACATGACCAACACATGACCAACACATGACCAACACATGACCAACACATGACTAACACATGACAGACACATGACCAACACAAGACCAACACAAGACCAACACATGACCAACACATGACCAACACAAGACCAACACATGACCAACACATGACCAACACATGACCAACACAACACATGACCAACACATGACCAACACAAGACCAACACATGACCAACACATGACCAACACAAGACCAACACATGACCAACACATGACCAACACATGACCAACATATGACCAACACATGACCAACTCATGACAAACACATGACCAACACATGACCAACACAAGACCAACACATGACCAACACATGACCAACACATGACCAACACAAGACCAACACATGACCAACACATGACCAACGAATGACCAACTCATGACCAACACATGACCAACACAAGACCAACACATGACCAACACATGACCAACACAAGACCAACACATTACCAACACATGACCAACACATGACCAACACATGACCAACACAAGACCAACGCATGACCAACGCATGACCAACGCATGACCAACACATGACCAACACATGACCAACACAAGACCAACACATGACCAACACATGACCAACACAAGACCAACACATGAACAACGCATGACCAACGCATGACCAACTCATGACCAACACATGACCAACACAAGACCAACACATGACCAACACATGACCAACACAAGACCAACACATTATCAACACATGACCAACACAAGACCAACACATGACCAACACATGACCAACACATGACCAACACATGACCAACGCATGACCAACACATGACCAACACATGACCAACACATGACCAACACAAGACCAACACGACCAACGCATGACCAACGCATGACCAACTCATGACCAACACATGACCAACACATGACCAACAAAAGACCAACACATGACCAACACATGACCAACACATGACCAACACATGACCAACACATGACCAACACAAGACCAACACATGACCAACACATGATCAACACAAGATCAACACATGACCAACACATGACCAACACATGACCAACACATGACCAACACATGACCAACACATGACCAACACAAGACCAACACATGACCAACACATGATCAACACATGACCAACACATGACCAACACATGACCAACACATGACCAACACATGATCAACACATGACCAACACATGATCAACACATGACCAACACATGACCAACACATGATCAACACATGATCAACACATGACCAACACATGATCAACACATGACCAACACATGATCAACACATGACCAACACATGACCAACACATGACCAACACATAAACCAACACAAGACCAACATATGACCAACACATGACCAACACATGACCAACACATGACCAACACATGACCAACACATGACCAACACATGACCAACACATGACCAACACATGACCCTGAAGTGTCTGAGAGACCGTGATTATCCTCCTCCTGAAACTGCCTCATCATCACGGCATCCTCAATAAACCCGTCTCCGACGTGATGACTCCGATCCTTCGAATATTCCGATCTATTATGACCTCTGACCTGTAAAGTTGTCAGAATAATAATCATACGCTGCTTTTTAATTGGCCAGAGGAGAACTGCCCCCCCCCCCCCCCCCCCGACTGAGCCTGGTTTCTCCAAGGTTTATTTTCCTCCATTCTGCTCCTGATGGGGTTTTGGTTTCCTTGCCACTGTTGCCTCTGGCTTGGCTTGCTCAGCTGGGGACACTACATGTTCAACTAAATATCCAAATAAATCTAATTATTAAACTAAATTAACCATATGAAATAAATTACTGCTCTAATAATTGATCTAAAGCCCACATTGTCACTGTATGATAATTTAACTGAGCTGATGACATCACCGTTTTCTCCAGAACGGCCGAATCAGATTATGTTGCATTATTCTCCTGTTTAACACTGTAAAGCTGCTGTGAAACGATCGGCATTATTAAAAGTGCTATATAAATAAAGTTGACAATGTACAATACACTGCAGATATGCTGATTAAATACAAACCCAACAGATCACTCAGATCATCAGGATCAAGTCAGTTAGAAATACCAAGGGTTCACTCAAAGCAAGGAGAGTCTGCTTTTAGCTATTATGCCAGCCGTAGCTGGAACCAGCTTCCTGAACAGATCAGATGTGCTCCAACAGTAGCCACTTTCAAATCCAGACTCAAAACACATCTGTGCACATCTGTCCAGACTCAAAACACATCTGTGCACATCTGTCCAGACTCAACACACATCTGTCCAGACTAAAAACACATCTGTGCACATCTGTCCAGACTCAAAACACATCTGTGCACATCTGTCCAGACTCAAAACACATCTGTGCACATCTGTGCAGACTCAAAACACATCTGTCCAGACTCAAAACACATCTGTGCACATCTGTCCAGACTCAAAACACATCTGTGCACATCTGTCCAGACTCAAAACACATCTGTGCACATCTGTCCAGACTCAACACACATCTGTCCAGACTAAAAACACATCTGTGCACATCTGTCCAGACTCAAAACACATCTGTGCACATCTGTCCAGACTCAAAACACATCTGTGCACATCTGTGCAGACTCAAAACACATCTGTCCAGACTCAAAACACATCTGTGCACATCTGTCCAGACTCAAAACACATCTGTGCACATCTGTCCAGACTCAAAACACATCTGTGCACATCTGTCCAGACTCAACACACATCTGTCCAGACTAAAAACACATCTGTGCACATCTGTCCAGACTCAAAACACATCTGTGCACATCTGTCCAGACTCAAAACACATCTGTGCACATCTGTGCAGACTCAAAACACATCTGTCCAGACTCAAAACACATCTGTGCACATCTGTCCAGACTCAAAACACATCTGTGCACATCTGTCCAGACTCAAAACACATCTGTGCACATCTGTCCAAACTCAAAACACATCTGTGCACATCTGTACAGACTCAAAACACATCTGTGCACATCTGTCCAGACTCAAAACACATCTGTGCACATCTGTACAGACTCAAAACACATCTGTCCAGACTCAAAACACATCTGTCCAGACTCAAAACACATCTGTCCAGACTCAAAACACATCTGTTTAGCTGTGCATTTACTGAATGAGCTGTGCCACTGTACGTCTGACTGATTGCACCTTGTTTTATGCAATTACTCAATGAGCTCTGTGCTTTGTCCGAACTGCTTGCACTTAATTTTGTTTCAATTTAACCCTGTTTTATTTAGTTTTTAATTATACTTTTTATTTTTTATTATTTTTTATATTGTTAAGGCTGTCTGGGTGGAAGAGGTTGAGAGACGGGGGAGCGATAAATCAAAATCCCTCCGGTGCGAGGACGATCCGTTTAGATCCGCTCTGACGGTCGAACAAAGTAGAGATAGCCCTGGTGTTCCTGTCCAGGAGGATTTGTCTGTAAGGGTACTGTCTAAACGCACAGTTACCTGACAAATATTTTTAAAGTAAACCTGACTCTTCATTTTCTTCCACCCCAGATAGGGGATTTCATCTTTATTTTTATTTCCTTTTACAGTTTTTTACGATTGTTTACACACTAAAATTAACATTTCCACACAATTAGCAAAACTTTACTCCAAAGAGCAAAACACCTCCACAGATTTGCACAACATTACACACAATGTCTGCTTCACCCTTTTTGCAAAACATTACACACAGGTATTTATAAAACTCTACACACATTTTCACACCTTAGACACAGATAAGGATTGTGAGGTTACTTCCTTGTAATTACAAAGCACCGGATTGCCAATTACCACACTAATGAACGAATGGGATAAACACATCTACCAGGTGTGGAAGCACACATGTGCTCATTTGAAAACGCAGCACTCAGGTGTGCTATAAAAGGCAGCAGGTGAGTTCACCTGTCTTCAACAAAAATGGAAGGAGTTAGAAGAAGAAGAAGAAGAGTGAGAATGAGAGGGGGAGCTCAAAGAGGAGATGAAGGAGGTAGAGGTAGAGGTAGAGGAAGAGGCATAGGTAGAGGAGAAGAAGGAAGAGGAAGAGGTAGAGGAGAAGAAGGTAGAGGAAGAGGAGAAGGAGGTAGAGGAAGAGGAAGAGGAGAATGAGGAAGAGGAAGAGGAAGAGGAAGAGGAAGAGGAGAAGGAGGAAGAGGAAGAGGAAGAGGAGAAGGAGGAAGAGGAAGAGGAAGAGGAAGAGGAGAAGGAGGAAGAGGAAGAGGAAGAGGAGAAGGAGGAAGAGGAAGAGGAGAAGGAGGAAGAGGAAGAGGAAGAGGAGAAGGAGGAAGAGGAAGAGGAAGAGGAGAAGGAGGAAGAGGAAGAGGAAGAGGAGAAGGAGGAAGAGGAAGAGGAAGAGGAGAAGGAGGAAGAGGAAGAGGAAGAGGAGAAGGAGGAAGAGGAAGAGGAGAAGGAGGAAGAGGAAGAGGAGAAGGAGGAAGAGGAAGAGGAAGAGGAGAAGGAGGAAGAGGAAGAGGAAGAGGAAGAGGAGAAGGAGGAAGAGGAAGAGGAGAAGAAGGTAGAGGAAGAGGAGAAGGAGGTAGAGGAAGAGGAAGAGGAGAATGAGGAAGAGGAAGAGGAAGAGGAAGAGGAAGAGGAGAAGGAGGAAGAGGAAGAGGAAGAGGAGAAGGAGGAAGAGGAGAAGGAGGAAGAGGAAGAGGAAGAGGAGAAGGAGGAAGAGGAAGAGGAGAAGGAGGAAGAGGAAGAGGAAGAGGAGAAGGAGGAAGAGGAAGAGGAAGATGAGAAGGAGGAAGAGGAAGAGGAAGAGGAGAAGGAGGAAGAGGAAGAGGAAGAGGAGAAGGAGGAAGAGGAAGAGGAAGAGGAGAAGGAGGAAGAGGAAGAGGAGAAGGAGGAAGAGGAAGAGGAGAAGGAGGAAGAGGAAGAGGAGAAGGAGGAAGAGGAAGAGGAGAAGGAGGAAGAGGAAGAGGAGAAGGAGGAAGAGGAAGAGGAAGAGGAAGAGGAAGAGGAAGAGGAGAAGGAGGAAGAGGAAGAGGAGAAGGAGGAAGAGGAAGAGGAAGAGGAGAAGGAGGAAGAGGAAGAGGAAGAGGAAGAGGAGAAGGAGGAAGAGGAAGAGGAAGAGGAGAAGGAGGAAGAGAAAGAGGAAGAGGAGAAGGAGGAAGAGGAAGAGGAAGAGGAGAAGGAGGAAGAGGAAGAGGAGAAGGAGGAAGAGGAAGAGGAAGAGGAGAAGGAGGAAGAGGAAGAGGAAGAGGAGAAGGAGGAAGAGGAAGAGGAAGAGGAGAAGGAGGAAGAGGAAGAGGAAGAGGAGAAGGAGGAAGAGGAAGAGGAAGAGGAGAAGGAGGAAGAGGAAGAGGAAGAGGAGAAGGAGGAAGAGGAGGACACCTAGGCAGAGGAAGAGGTAGAGAAGGACTTGAAGAGGTGATAGAACCTGAACAAAGAAGACGAGGACCAAATTTGACTCGAGAAATCCGTGCAACACTTATTGACCATGTTATCAACCATGGACTGACACTGATGGAAGCTGGACAAAGAGTTCAACCAAATCTCAGCAGAAATACTGTTGCGTCAGTAATTCGGA
>NW_027645658.1:30000-57500 GCF_949357685.1 Gobio gobio | reverse complement strand
TATTACTACTATACACACACACACTTTCTCCTTGCTTTCTGCTTCTCAATTAAACAGCACAATCGCGGGTGTGTGTGCGTGTGCGGAATATCAGTGAAGATCAAATGTGTTTTGCTGATTTTATGGGATATACTGTGCTGCTGTCTAATGGCACACTTTCATTCAATCATACGAGTTAATGTGAGCCTGCAGTGTGCTAATATAATCTCATCTGCTGCCGTATGTGTCACATTTCAGCATGTCTGATACTAATGTAATATCCTCTCACCATGTCATCCATCCACACACTCACCCGGCCGACGGTGAGGCCTAACACCTCCAGTGAAACATCAGTCAGATGATGGGAGAAAGACAGGCGGGCTTCTAAGCGCAGATTGTTTTTAAAGAGCAGTGATGAGCTTCAGAATCCCAGCCTCTTTGCCTGAGCTCTCCTGAGCCAGTGATGAGCGGAACTCCTCCAGCTCGACCCCTCCCGCCCCCCCGCCAGCTCTCGGCCGTCCAGGCGCTCGCGCTCCTCCCTCCCCCCGTCTGTGCCGCTGGGCCGTAATGGATTTTTATCAGCCTAAAGTATCAGAGCTGATTTGAGGAGTCCCTCTGCTGCTCTAGAATTCCTTTTGAAATGCCTTTCTTTGGTAGTCTCATTGCACTAGCCTGGGGCAATGGCCTTCAGAGATCACAATGTTATTAATATAAACATGTCAAAACGCATGCTGAAATTCAAAACAGGGGTGCCAAAATGTCAAGGTGTCAAACTGCTGAAATATAAATCACGCTTTAATATTCTAAAACACTGCAAAAGTGGCCGCACTGCAAATAGCTGTGACAATGCATCTCATTTGAAATGAAGTCGTTTTGCTGCTCGCTGAAGGTGGGGCGGACACGGCCCGTAATGAGCACAACAGGACACCATGTCTCTCCCTAATCGTCACACGCCTCATGTGCAGAGAACGCCAGTTCACCGCATACTTCTGGACGGACTGAGAGATTGATTCTCCTCAGTTCAGTTGCGTTTAAATGATCGAAGAGCGGAACATGCCTGAAACAACAGTGGAAGCCGAGACGAGAGCCGCGGCCAGGCTTTCAGACGGGCTTGGAACTCATTTGGGTGGTGCGGCTGGAGTTTGAGTCTGAGGTTGGGATGTGGGGCTAGCCTTAAGAACAAGCAGAACATTTACTGTCCACCAGCAGAGTGAGAGGAGATCATGGTTACACGGCATGAAAAGCATTCATGTGCCTGTCGTGCTGAATAAAGGTTAACATGTGGCCTGGGAATGCACCGCATCTGTGACAGAGGAGGAGAGCAGGCGGAGACATGGACTCACCTGATGTGATGTGTCACCTCTTCTGCCCTGCTGATCGCGCGCGGCTGTTTGGAGCTGCTCCAGGCGTCCACACGCCACTGCACATCTGTTCCGACACGGAGCGCCACGCTTCACTGCGACATCTGAAACACACACACAACACTCAAACACTCGCAGCGCAACTACTCACTGCCTCTGAAACACACACACAACACTCAAACACTCGCAGCGCAACTACTCACTGCCTCTGAAACACACACACAACACTCAAACACTCGCAGCGCAACTACTCACTGCCTCTGAAACACACACACAACACTCAAACACTCGCAGCGCAACTACTCACTGCCTCTAGAACACACTTAACACTCAAACACTCGCAGCGCAACTACTCACTGCCTCTAGAACACACTTAACACTCAAACACTCGCAGCGCAACTACTCACTGCCTCTGAAACACACACAACACTCAAACACTCGCAGCGCAACTACTCACTGCCTCTAGAACACACTTAACACTCAAACACTCGCAGCGCAACTACTCACTGCCTCTGAAACACACACACAACACTCAAACACTCGCAGCGCAACTACTCACTGCCTCTGAAACACACACACAACACTCAAACACTCGCAGCGCAACTACTCACTGCCTCTGAAACACACACACACTACACTGAAACACTCGCAGCGCAACTACTCACTGCCTCTGAAACACACACACACACTACACTCAAACACTCGCAGCGCAACTACTCACTGCCACTGAAACACACACACAACACTCAAACACTCGCAGCGCAACTACTCACTGCGACATCTGAAACACACACACAACACTCAAACACTCGCAGCTCAACTACTGACTGCCTCTGAAACACATACACAACACTCGCAGCGCAACTGCTCACTGCCTCTGAAACACACACACACACACACACACACACACACACACACACACACACACACACACACACAACCCTCAAACACTCACAGTGTAACTACTCACTGCCTCTGAAACACACACACAACACTCGCAGCGCAACTAATCACTCCCTCTGAAACACACACACACAACTCTCAAACACTCTCAGCGCAACTACTCACTGCCTCTGAAACACAACCACAACTCTTAAACACTCGGAACGCAACTTCTCACTGCCACTGAAACACACACACACAACCCTCAAACACTCGCAGCACAACTATTCACTGCCACTGAAACACACACACACACAACCCTCAAACATTCGCAGCACAACTATTCACTGCCTTTGAAACACACACACAACTCTCAAACACTCACAGCGCAACTACTCACTGCCTCTGAAACATACACACAACCCTCAAACACTCGCAGCACAACTATTCACTGCCTCTGAAACACACACACACAACCCTCAAACACTTGCAGCGCAACTACTCACTGCCTCTGGAACACACACACACAACCCTCAAACACTTGCAGCGCAACTACTCACTGCCTCTGAAACACACACACACAACTCTCAAACACTCGCAGCGCAACTACTCACTGCCTCTGAAACACACACACACAACCATCAAACACTCGCAGTGTAACTACTCACTGCCTCTGAAACACACACACAACCCTCAAACACTCGCAGTGTAACTACTCACTGCCTCTGAAACACACACACACAACCCTCAAACACTCGCAGTGTAACTACTCACTGCCTCTGAAACACACACACACACACAACCCTCACTCGCAGTGTAACTATTCACTGCCTCTGAAACACACACACACAACCCTCAAACACTCGCAGCGCAACTACTCACTGCCTCTGAAACACACACACACAACCCTCAAACACTCGCAGCGCAACTACTCACTGCCTCTGAAACACACACACACAACCCTCAAACACTCGCAGCGCAACTATTCACTGCCTCTGAAACACACACACACAACTCTCAAACACTCGCAGTGTAACTATTCACTGCCTCTGAAACACACACACACACAACCCTCAAACACTCGCAGCGCAACTATTCACTGCCTCTGAAACACACACACAAAGCTCTCAAACACTCACAGCGCAACTACTCACTGCCTCTGAAACACACACACACAACTCTCAAACACTCGCAGCGCAACTACTCACTGCCTCTGAAACACACACACACACAACTCTCAAACACTCGCAGCGCAACTACTCACTGCCTCTGAAACACACACACACACAACTCTCAAACACTCGCAGCGCAACTACTCACTGCCTCTGAAACACACACACACACACAACTCTCAAACACTCGCAGCGCAACTACTCACTGCCTCTGAAACACACACACACACAACTCTCAAACACTCGCAGCGCAACTATTCACTGCCTCTGAAACACACACACACAACTCTCAAACACTCGCAGCGCAACTACTCACTGCCTCTGAAACACACACACACAACTCTCAAACACTCGCAGCGCAACTACTCACTGCCTCTGAAACACACACACACAACTCTCAAACACTCGCAGCGCAACTACTCACTGCCTCTGAAACACACACACACACAACCCCCAAACACAGCCTGGTCTCATTGCGAAAATGTACCTCTGGCAACGTTTTTGCAAACCCCAAAATACGTACCAATATGTACATATCACTGCAGTTTCAAAGTGATATGTCCACTGGGTGCCGCCAAAAGCTTCGTTTTTTCCCGGAACAGATGAGCGCCAATCTGACGTTTTGTGACATTGTTTTTTTAACGTACACCTACACTAAACCCTAAACCTAACCGATAGTGTTAACAAAAGCAAATGTGACAAAAATACAATAGTAACCATGTCTTGTTAAGCTTGTGTGAACTCATCTTTGAGCTCTTTTATCATGACTTGTCTTTCACGGGATTCGTACCTGAGCTTTCATTATTACAAGTACAAATCTGTACCAGCTGAGCTACTGAGCAAACTTATTATATAAAAAAAGCCGAGCATATGGAGCAGATTAAGTGACGCAAACTCCAAAATTTATTCATTTACTGGAAAAAAAAAAACTATAAAAAGTGCTTGCTGTTTTACTGCCTCTAGTGTTCATTTCACTTTGAAACTGCAGAGATATGTACTTATTGGTACGTATTTTGGCGGTTTGCAAAAACGTTGCCAGAGGTACATTTTCACAATGAGACCAGGTTGCCCAAACACTCGCAGCGCAACTACTCACTGCCTCTGAAACACACACACACACAACCCTCAAACACTCGCAGCGCAACTATTCACTGCCTCTGAAACACACACACACACAACTCTCAAACACTCACAGCGCAACTACTCACTGCCTCTGAAACACACACACACACAACCCTCAAACACTCGCAGCGCAACTATTCACTGCCTCTGAAACACACACACACAACTCTCAAACACTCGCAGCGCAACTACTCACTGCCTCTGAAACACACACACACAACCCTCACTCGCAGTGTAACTATTCACTGCCTCTGAAACACACACACACACAACCCTCAAACACTCGCAGCGCAACTACTCACTGCCTCTGAAACACACACACACACAACCCTCAAACACTCGCAGTGCAACTACTCACTGCCTCTGAAACACACACACACACAACCATCAAACACTCGCAGTGTAACTACTCACTGCCTCTGAAACACACACACACACACACACAACCCTCAAACACTCGCAGTGTAACTACTCACTGCCTCTGAAACACACACACACAACCCTCACTCGCAGTGTAACTATTCACTGCCTCTGAAACACACACACACAACCCTCACTCGCAGTGTAACTATTCACTGCCTCTGAAACACACACACACAACCCTCAAACACTCGCAGCGCAACTATTCACTGCCTCTGAAACACACACACACACAACCCTCAAACAATCGCAGTGTAACTACTCACTGCCTCTGAAACACACACACACACACAACCCTCAAACACTCGCAGTGTAACTACTCACTGCCTCTGAAACACACACACACACACACACAACCCTCAAACACTCGCAGTGTAACTACTCACTGCCTCTGAAACACACACAACACAACCCTCACTCGCAGTGTAACTATTCACTGCCTCTGAAACACACACACACAACCCTCAAACACTCGCAGCGCAACTATTCACTGCCTCTGAAACACACACACACACAACCCTCAAACACTCGCAGTGTAACTACTCACTGCCTCTGAAACACACACACACACACAACCCTCAAACACTCGCAGTGTAACTACTCACTGCCTCTGAAACACACACACACAACCCTCAAACACTCGCAGCGCAACTATTCACTGCCTCTGAAACACACACACACACACACACAACCCTCAAACACTCGCAGTGTAACTACTCACTGCCTCTGAAACACACACACACAACCCTCAAACACTCGCAGTGTAACTACTCACTGCCTCTGAAACACACACACACACACAACCCTCAAACACTCGCAGCGCAACTACTCACTGCCTCTGAAACACACACACACACACACACAACCCTCAAACACTCGCAGTGTAACTACTCACTGCCTCTGAAACACACACACACAACCCTCACTCGCAGTGTAACTATTCACTGCCTCTGAAACACACACACACAACCCTCACTCGCAGTGTAACTATTCACTGCCTCTGAAACACACACACACAACCCTCAAACACTCGCAGCGCAACTATTCACTGCCTCTGAAACACACACACACACAACCCTCAAACACTCGCAGTGTAACTACTCACTGCCTCTGAAACACACACACACACACACACAACCCTCAAACACTCGCAGTGTAACTACTCACTGCCTCTGAAACACACACACACACACACACAACTCTCAAACACTCGCAGTGTAACTACTCACTGCCTCTGAAACACACACAACACAACCCTCACTCGCAGTGTAACTATTCACTGCCTCTGAAACACACACACAACCCTCAAACACTCGCAGTGTAACTACTCACTGCCTCTGAAACACACACACACACACACACAACCCTCAAACACTCGCAGCGCAACTATTCACTGCCTCTGAAACACACACACACAACCCTCAAACACTCGCAGTGTAACTACTCACTGCCTCTGAAACACACACACACACACAACACAACCCTCAAACACTCGCAGTGTAACTACTCACTGCCTCTGAAACACACACACACACACACACAACCCTCAAACACTCGCAGTGTAACTACTCACTGCCTCTGAAACACACACACACAACCCTCAAACACTCGCAGCGCAACTATTCACTGCCTCTGAAACACACACACACACAACCCTCAAACACTCGCAGTGTAACTACTCACTGCCTCTGAAACACACACACACACACAACCCTCAAACACTCGCAGTGTAACTACTCACTGCCTCTGAAACACACACACACAACCCTCAAACACTCGCAGTGTAACTACTCACTGCCTCTGAAACACACACACACAACCCTCACTCGCAGTGTAACTATTCACTGCCTCAACTACACCGCCAGAGTCATTTCATCACTTCCAGTGTGTCAGTTATTCTGATCATCACTTTTTAAAACTGATATTTTAGTCAGATTGCCCAAATGTTTAAATGTAAATGCCAGATTGTCTTTTTAATGATGATAAATATTTATATAGCATTACATATAGGCAACACTGTACAATAAGGTTTCATTAGTTGATAGCTTTAATTAACATGAACAAAGAATGAACATTATTTCTACAGCATAATGTCAATTTCGGTATTTACTAAAAATGATTCAAATCAAAAGGTGGATTTGTTAGATTCGTTTTTGCACTGTGAACTAACATTAACAAAGATTAATAAATACTCTAACAAACATTTTGCTCGTTGTTAGTTCATGTTAACTAACACATTAACTAATGTTAACAAGTGAGACATGATTGTGAAGTGTTTCCAAAATATATAACATTAAGAAAGCATAAAATCAATCCAAAAAGAACAATAAAGTAAACTATAATGATGACTGGAGTGAAAATAAAAACCGAACATCAATTAAAAAGATACAATGAATATAATAAGAGACTTAAAACATATGAATTAAAAAACACATTTTTGCTTGAGGTGCTTTTTAACAATGTGAATCATGGGATTCATTATAATTAGAAATCACTTGGTAAAAGACTTCCGATTAACAGCCGCTAGTTTCCCATCAGGCCAGTGTGTAAAACGAGTCCGCAGAAATCGAATCCATTGGGCTCCAGGGTGTCTCAACACTTTGCTGTTGTTTAATTCCTCGTTTAGTGTTACCGTTAGCAGAGACATAAAAATGACCTGAAGTTTAGATTCATTTACATGTGTCGCCTAATTCACAGAGTAAAAGTGTTGCTCGTACAGCATCTAGAAGGCATCTCGAGACTGAGGGGAAAGCGTCTGGGTCACTGTATGAGGTTAGTCCTCCAATCACATTAAAGCTTGACACCATCATCTGAAATGTTCAAATTATACCCTGGTGTGTTGATGGACTTCAAAAGTGGATTCAAAATACTTTGACACAAAACATATATTTTTCAAGTAAAACATATTTGATTTGAGTGCCTTTAGCATTCATGTAAACAACACAGATATGACTGGAGATGCATGTCTGTGCTCTTTGATCTGCGTGTTCAGCCTTTGATCTGTCTATGAGAGTGAAAAATGTATTTTCCAGCGGGGCCGAAGCGCGGCGCAGCGGTGACCCCACAGACGCAGGAAACACCATCTCCAAATGCTCCTGGAAAATGAAGTAAACATACTCAAATCTGTGTGTTACACCATGACCTGCGATGCCTTAAAGCAGAGCTCTTCAACTGCGCTCTTCTGGAGGTCACATGATCCGATGAAAACCGGCGGGAGGCCAAGCACTTTTTCTGAGAGATTATTACATTGCCAGATCACTTTCACTGGAGGTAACAGGTTTACATGACAAGCAAAGTTTAACACGCCGAATATTATTTGTGCATGTAAAGATAGTCTGAGGTAATGATCTGATTAAAAGCTGGCAGTTGAGTAGCTTGAGGACAAATATTAACTCCCATCCTCCACGAAGGAATAACATTCAGTATCTGCTAAAACCTCATACTCTGGAGGAACCCATCATTTCACATGCATGAGAAAGAAAAAGAAAGACAATATCTGTTCTTCCTCTTTATTGAGTATATAAGAATAAGCCTGTGAGAATAATGAGCTTGTCTTTGTCTTGCAAATACTGTGGATTGGCTCAGAGTCTCCATGAGACATTAGTGAACAAATGTGATTAGATGATGTTGACTCGTAGCTCAAACACAATGAGGACGTTCACAAGTTCACACTTACATATCATTTATAGAGAGTGAATTTAAATGCGTAATTGGCGTGCTGTCCGGGGGGAGGGCTTCGGGCTCGGAGTTTGGAGTTACCCCGTGTAGGTAAGGGTTAGAACTAAAAGTGTGGAGAAGGGGTGGTGGAGGGATGCTGATAGACTGTCAGCAAACGGAGGTAAGACTGCTGTGTACACAAACCTCTATTGTGGATTGGCTGAGTATTCTCCATTTGTGTCAGTCATCTGAACATGCTCCTCCCAAACCCTGTTAATAAAACATCATTTAGCGTCAAAGTTATGTTCAGTTTATCACACGTGGATTTCCTTGTCGTTGTTTTCCCGCCACTGATCCGTGTGCCTTTGTGTGTTTAAGTTCCTCCTTGTGTTCATGGTCTGGCACACCGTCACACATGTCTTCCTGTTCCAAGTTCATAATAAACTATGAGTTATTGATAATCATCTTTGTCTTCCTTGGATCAGTGTGTTACAGATAGCATGTATTCACACAGCCACAAGAAAGTGTTTTTGCTTATTTTATGCGACACTGGGCTTGTTTTGTCGCTGACCGTTGTGTGCTGGACTCACAACTGAGTTCTGTGGTTCGTCAGCATTTTCATTCATATCAATTGGAACAAGAATTAAAAAAAAAAAAAATTATATAAAAGGGCCGATTGAAGAGACCCGCCCTAAAACAAAAGTAACATATTCGATTTTGGAGAGGTCTACTGTATGTTTCTTGATCTCTGTGGTCATTTGACTCTTAAGGGTTCGAGTTAGAAATCACTGGCCTTCAGGAATATGGAGAATTAGTGCTCGCGCTCGGTGAGGTCCAAACCTGGAAGTGTCAGGGTGTGCTGGGATATCTGCTGGATCATTAGCATACGACTGCAGCCCAGGCGCTCACAGCTGCCATGTAGATTTCCCTCTCGCTTGCTGCCATTTTCTAATTGTCCACTCAGAGCTCTCAGCTCCACTTAGAGCATCTCCTCTGAAACAAGGCCTTCTGGGTAGTGAGATGGAATCAGTGGCCACTGGTCTGCCTTCACATTGTGATCTGCCACTGTAGATCCGGCACAAGAGCATCCAGCCTTACGGGCGACACGCACTTACACAAAGACACGTAGAACTGCCGCCCCCCATTTACACACACAGGCACGCACACACACACACACACACACACACACACACACACACACACACACACACACACACACACACACACACACACACACACACACACATGTTTTCTAGGGTTACTTCTATACTTACCAGTCAAAGCCGCCACAGGGTCATGTCCACCTCTGGCCTAATGTGAAGCCGAACCCAGGGTCCGTTTCGCAGACACGCTCTATCATGGCACGTATAGATTCCTCCTTGATAATTAATACATATGAAATCATACAGTCACATGTGAAGATCAAAGGCGGCCAGTAAACAGATCAAACATCACAGGCTCGTGTTTCATGCAGTTTCTCGTCTCAGCTTCAGTACATAAAAAATATATTCTGTTCTGACACCTCGCTCTGTTCTGATCAAGCCGACAGAGACACTGTCCAGAGCACTTACATTTTAACGTAAAAGACGTGTAAGCTCACATCTTGTGATTTACGCCAAAGTGTTTGTTGTGTTATAAGCAGACAAACAGAAGCAAATATCAGGTTAGATCTGTCATGCGGTTGCTCATCCCTCCGTATGTGTGTGAAGTGGAGAGAAACGCTCTGCTGGCGCGGGTATCGACTGGCTCCCCACCGCTGATTTAGTAATACATTCGACTCACCTTGCATAAAGTGCAAAGCAGCATGAGTTCCTGTCTAATCTATGATTCAAAAATGAGAATGACAGGACCGTTACACAAACGGACATGTTCATCCATGAGATGACAGGACTGTGATAATGTCAGTGATTGGGTTGAAGAATATGTATAAGGCTGAGTATCAACACAAATATTTCTGCTCTAAATGAACATGCATAATTAGCTGATTACCAACACACTATTTAATGTTTTACCACTGGTATTTGGATGTACACCTAGAATCCCCAGTGAGCAGCATGACAGACTAGAAGAAGAAAAATAATGAGTGTCAAAGCAAACTCGTCCGGTGGCTGCAAGAAAATACAGGGTTTGTTCAGCTGGACTCAGTTGCTCAATGAGAATCTGCATCCGTTTGCAGTTATCATAACCTAAACTATGAGAAAGCAGGGCTTAAAAACAGGGAAAATCAGTTGGTTTACCGTTCCTGTAATTGCGTTCCTTCTGTTACATTAACGTTCCGAAAATGGTTTGATTAGAAAAAATTGCCTGCCAGTTAATATTTTTTAAAGTCTTCTCCCCTTTACTTTATCCAAGAGCTTGAACAGAACTTATTCATACTAAGAGATTGTGACTAGACCTTGTAACTCCAGCGGATCCTCAAACCGTCAGTACACGCCTCAGTCGAGAGTGGAGCTCCACACGCCTCAGTCGAGAGAGAAGCTCCACACACCTCAGTCGAGAGAGGAGCTCCACACGCCTCAGTCGAGAGAGGAGCTCCACACACCTCAGTGGAGAGAGAAGCTCCACACACCTCAGTCGAGAGAGAAGCTCCACACACCTCAGTCGAGAGAGAAGCTCCACACACCTCAGTGGAGAGAGAAGCTCCACACACCTCAGTCGAGAGAGAAGCTCCACACACCTCAGTCGAGAGAGGAGCTCCACACACCTCAGTCGAGAGAGGAGCTCCACACACCTCAGTCGAGAGAGAAGCTCCACACACCTCAGTGGAGAGAGAAGCTCCACACACCTCAGTGGAGAGAGAAGCTCCACACACCTCAGTGGAGAGAGAAGCTCCACACACCTCAGTGGAGAGAGAAGCTCCACACACCTCAGTGGAGAGAGAAGCTCCACACACCTCAGTGGAGAGAGAAGCTCCACACACCTCAGTGGAGAGAGAAGCTCCACACACCTCAGTGGAGAGAGAAGCTCCACACACCTCAGTCGAGAGAGAAGCTCCACACGCCTAAGTCGAGAGAGGAGCTCCACACGCCTCAGTGGCGAGAGGAGCTCCACACGCCTCAGTCAAGAGAGGAGCTCCACACGCCTCAGTGGAGAGAGGAGCTCCACACGCCTAAGTCGAGAGAGGAGCTCCACACACCTCAGTGGAGAGAGGAGCTCCACACACCTAAGTCGAGAGAGGAGCTCCACACGCCTCAGTCGAGAGAGAAGGTCCACACGCCTCAGTGGCGAGAGGAGCTCCACACGCCTCAGTCAAGAGAGGAGCTCCACACGCCTAAGTCGAGAGAGGAGCTCCACACACCTCAGTGGAGAGAGGAGCTCCACACACCTCAGTGGAGAGAGAAGCTCCACACGCCTCAGTCGAGAGAGAAGCTCCACACACCTCAGTGGAGAGAGGAGCTCCACACGCCTCAGTGGAGAGAGGAGCTCCACACACCTCAGTCGAGAGAGGAGCTCCACACACCTCAGTGTAGAGAGAAGCTCCACACGCCTCAGTGGAGAGAGGAGCTCCAAACACCTCAGTCGAGAGAGGAGCTCCACACACCTCAGTCGAGAGAGGAGCTCCACACACCTCAGTCGAGAGAGGAGCTCCACACACCTCAGTGGAGAGAGAAGCTCCACACGCCTCAGTCAAGAGAGGAGCTCCACACGCCTCAGTCGAGAGAGGAGCTCCACACACCTCAGTCGAGAGAGGAGCTCCACACACCTCAGTCAAGAGAGGAGCTCCACACGCCTCAGTCGAGAGAGAAGCTCCACACGCCTCAGTCGAGAGAGGAGCTCCACACACCTCAGTGGAGAGAGAAGCTCCACACACCTCAGTGGAGAGAGGAGCTCCAAACACCTCAGTCGAGAGAGAAGCTCCACACGCCTCAGTGGAGAGAGGAGCTCCACACGCCTCAGTCGAGAGAGAAGCTCCACACGCCTCAGTGGAGAGAGAAGCTCCACACGCCTCAGTTGAGAGAGAAGCTCCACACACCTCAGTGGAGAGAGAAGCTCCACACGCCTCAGTGGAGAGAGAAGCTCCACACGCCTCAGTTGAGAGAGAAGCTCCACACACCTCAGTGGAGAGAGGAGCTCCACACACCTCAGTCGAGAGAGGAGCTCCACACGCCTCAGTGGAGAGAGGAGCTCCACACACCTCAGTCGAGAGAGGAGCTCCACACACCTCAGTCGAGAGAGGAGCTCCACACGCCTCAGTGGAGAGAGGAGCTCCACACGCCTCAGTCGAGAGAGAAGCTCCACACGCCTCAGTCGAGAGAGGAGCTCCACACACCTCAGTCGAGAGAGGAGCTCCACACGCCTCAGTGGAGAGAGGAGCTCCACACACCTCAGTCGAGAGAGGAGCTCCACACACCTCAGTCGAGAGAGGAGCTCCACACGCCTCAGTGGAGAGAGAAGCTCCACACACCTCAGTGGAGAGAGGAGCTCCACACACCTCAGTCGAGAGAGGAGCTCCACACACCTCAGTGGAGAGAGGAGCTCCACACACCTCAGTCGAGAGAGGAGCTCCACACACCTCAGTCGAGAGAGGAGCTCCACACGCCTCAGTGGAGAGAGGAGCTCCACACACCTCAGTCGAGAGAGGAGCTCCACACACCTCAGTCGAGAGAGGAGCTCCACACGCCTCAGTGGAGAGAGGAGCTCCACACACCTCAGTGGAGAGAGGAGCTCCACACACCTCAGTCGAGAGAGGAGCTCCACACGCCTCAGTCGAGAGAGGAGCTCCACACACCTCAGTGGAGAGAGGAGCTCCACACGCCTCAGTCGAGAGAGAAGGTCCACACGCCTCAGTGGAGAGAGGAGCTCCACACACCTCAGTGGAGAGAGGAGCTCCACACGCCTCAGTCGAGAGAGAAGGTCCACACGCCTCAGTGGAGAGAGAAGCTCCACACGCCTCAGTCGAGAGAGAAGCTCCACACGCCTCAGTCGAGAGAGGAGCTCCACACGCCTCAGTCGAGAGAGGAGCTCCACACGCCTCAGTCGAGAGAGGAGCTCCACACGCCTCAGTCGAGAGAGGAGCTCCACACGCCTCAGTCGAGAGAGGAGCTCCACACGCCTCAGTCGAGAGAGGAGCTCCACACACCTCAGTGGAGAGAGAAGCTCCACACACCTCAGTCGAGAGAGGAGCTCCACACACCTCAGTCGAGAGAGGAGCTCCACACGCCTCAGTCGAGAGAGAAGCTCCACACGCCTCAGTCGAGAGAGGAGCTCCACACACCTCAGTGGAGAGAGAAGCTCCACACACCTCAGTGGAGAGAGGAGCTCCAAACACCTCAGTCGAGAGAGAAGCTCCACACGCCTCAGTGGAGAGAGGAGCTCCACACGCCTCAGTCGAGAGAGAAGCTCCACACGCCTCAGTGGAGAGAGAAGCTCCACACGCCTCAGTTGAGAGAGAAGCTCCACACACCTCAGTGGAGAGAGGAGCTCCACACACCTCAGTCGAGAGAGGAGCTCCACACGCCTCAGTGGAGAGAGGAGCTCCACACACCTCAGTCGAGAGAGGAGCTCCACACACCTCAGTCGAGAGAGGAGCTCCACACGCCTCAGTGGAGAGAGGAGCTCCACACACCTCAGTCGAGAGAGAAGCTCCACACGCCTCAGTCGAGAGAGGAGCTCCACACGCCTCAGTCGAGAGAGAAGCTCCACACGCCTCAGTCGAGAGAGGAGCTCCACACACCTCAGTCGAGAGAGGAGCTCCACACGCCTCAGTGGAGAGAGGAGCTCCACACACCTCAGTCGAGAGAGGAGCTCCACACGCCTCAGTGGAGAGAGAAGCTCCACACACCTCAGTGGAGAGAGGAGCTCCACACACCTCAGTCGAGAGAGGAGCTCCACACACCTCAGTCGAGAGAGGAGCTCCACACACGTCAGTGGAGAGAGGAGCTCCACACACCTCAGTGGAGAGAGGAGCTCCACACACCTCAGTGGAGAGAGGAGCTCCACACACCTCAGTCGAGAGAGGAGCTCCACACACCTCAGTCGAGAGAGGAGCTCCACACGCCTCAGTGGAGAGAGGAGCTCCACACACCTCAGTCGAGAGAGGAGCTCCACACACCTCAGTCGAGAGAGGAGCTCCACACACCTCAGTCGAGAGAGGAGCTCCACACGCCTCAGTCGAGAGAGGAGCTCCACACACCTCAGTCGAGAGAGGAGCTCCACACGCCTCAGTGGAGAGAGGAGCTCCACACACCTCAGTCGAGAGAGGAGCTCCACACACCTCAGTGGAGAGAGAAGCTCCACACACCTCAGTCGAGAGAGGAGCTCCACACACCTCAGTCGAGAGAGGAGCTCCACACGCCTCAGTCGAGAGAGAAGCTCCACACGCCTCAGTCGAGAGAGAAGCTCCACACGCCTCAGTCGAGAGAGGAGCTCCACACACCTCAGTGGAGAGAGAAGCTCCACACACCTCAGTCGAGAGAGGAGCTCCACACACCTCAGTCGAGAGAGGAGCTCCACACGCCTCAGTCGAGAGAGAAGCTCCACACGCCTCAGTCGAGAGAGGAGCTCCACACACCTCAGTCGAGAGAGAAGCTCCACACGCGTCAGTGGAGAGAGAAGCTCCACACGCCTCAGTTGAGAGAGAAGCTCCACACACCTCAGTGGAGAGAGGAGCTCCACACACCTCAGTCGAGAGAGGAGCTCCACACGCCTCAGTGGAGAGAGGAGCTCCACACACCTCAGTCGAGAGAGGAGCTCCACACGCCTCAGTGGAGAGAGGAGCTCCACACACCTCAGTCGAGAGAGAAGCTCCACACGCCTCAGTCGAGAGAGGAGCTCCACACGCCTCAGTCGAGAGAGAAGCTCCACACGCCTCAGTCGAGAGAGGAGCTCCACACACCTCAGTCGAGAGAGGAGCTCCACACGCCTCAGTGGAGAGAGGAGCTCCACACACCTCAGTCGAGAGAGGAGCTCCACACGCCTCAGTGGAGAGAGAAGCTCCACACACCTCAGTCGAGAGAGGAGCTCCACACACCTCAGTCGAGAGAGGAGCTCCACACACGTCAGTGGAGAGAGGAGCTCCACACACCTCAGTGGAGAGAGGAGCTCCACACACCTCAGTGGAGAGAGGAGCTCCACACACCTCAGTGGAGAGAGGAGCTCCACACACCTCAGTCGAGAGAGGAGCTCCACACGCCTCAGTGGAGAGAGGAGCTCCACACACCTCAGTCGAGAGAGGAGCTCCACACACCTCAGTCGAGAGAGGAGCTCCACACGCCTCAGTCGAGAGAGGAGCTCCACACACCTCAGTCGAGAGAGGAGCTCCACACGCCTCAGTGGAGAGAGGAGCTCCACACACCTCAGTCGAGAGAGGAGCTCCACACACCTCAGTCGAGAGAGGAGCTCCACACGCCTCAGTGGAGAGAGGAGCTCCACACACCTCAGTGGAGAGAGGAGCTCCACACACCTCAGTCGAGAGAGGAGCTCCACACGCCTCAGTCGAGAGAGGAGCTCCACACACCTCAGTGGAGAGAGGAGCTCCACACGCCTCAGTCGAGAGAGAAGGTCCACACGCCTCAGTGGAGAGAGGAGCTCCACACACCTCAGTGGAGAGAGGAGCTCCACACGCCTCAGTCGAGAGAGAAGGTCCACACGCCTCAGTGGAGAGAGAAGCTCCACACGCCTCAGTCGAGAGAGAAGCTCCACACGCCTCAGTCGAGAGAGGAGCTCCACACGCCTCAGTCGAGAGAGGAGCTCCACACGCCTCAGTCGAGAGAGGAGCTCCACACACCTCAGTCGAGAGAGGAGCTCCACACGCCTCAGTCGAGAGAGGAGCTCCACACACCTCAGTGGAGAGAGAAGCTCCACACACCTCAGTCGAGAGAGGAGCTCCACACGCCTCAGTCGAGAGAGGAGCTCCACACACCTCAGTGGAGAGAGGAGCTCCACACGCCTCAGTCGAGAGAGAAGGTCCACACGCCTCAGTGGAGAGAGGAGCTCCACACACCTCAGTGGAGAGTGGAGCTCCACACGCCTCAGTCGAGAGAGGAGCTCCACACGCCTCAGTCGAGAGAGGAGCTCCACACGCCTCAGTCGAGAGAGGAGCTCCACACGCCTCAGTCGAGAGAGGAGCTCCACACGCCTCAGTCGAGAGAGGAGCTCCACACACCTCAGTGGAGAGAGAAGCTCCAAAATGTAATGCTAAACTTATTGCCTCAGATACGGCCGTTCTGGCGACCAATTCACCGACATTCACTGGTGAAAAACCTTGTAACTCCATTGAGATGATTTTGGTAAAAATGTTTATAATATAGTGCAAGAGTCTGACCATAAACAAAGCCACAATAGTAAATGAAAAATTAAAATATTAAACAGAATGATGAAATAATGTTATTAACCGGTTAAAGGTATTTCAAATAGCTGTTTTTGTTCAGAACCATTCAACTTGATTTAGTTTTTTTGTTTATGTTCCTGTTAACATTTCATTAGTTTCCGGTTTGTGTTTTCAGAGCCCTGGTAAAAAGTGAAAGGCATCGGGGGGACGAATAAAATGTTCATTGTGTACAATCATATCTGAACTCAAATAACATCCTGCTTAGATTCATCACTTCTGACTTTAGGACACTTTCCCAATGAGCCTCTCTGAAACTGCTCTAGCAAAGAAAACATGCTCACCTCGCGAGATGTTAAACGCATTTCTTTCTGCCCAGAGGTAACATTAGGAAAACAGCGCTCGGACATTGTACTAGCATTGCTTTGACCATAAATTGGGTTTATGTGTGACCTTTGGGTGACAAGACTGATGGTGTCAGGAACTGGGACTTCCTGCTGGAGCTCAACCCAGAATCACTGTGTGTGGTTAGGGTTAGGATGGATGGACACTGAGATTTTACCCTGTATTCTTCTTCCTCAAACTTAGAGGAAAAAAGGAAAGATATTTTAGGAATGATTTTTTTTCTGAGGGACTTTATCATTTTGGTTTGAGTGTGAGTTGAACACTAACAGCCTCTTTTTCTAATTGAAACTAAAACATTTACATCTTAGATCTTCCCACTTTTAAAATTCAAAGTGCATCTGAAGCGGCTCCAACCGGGGTGAACTGATGTAAAGAGACTGCGCCACTAACTAACCCAATCCAGCGTTGGTCAGTCTATGATAAGAATATTTCGGAGAG
The DNA here is from genome assembly GCF_949357685.1 of Gobio gobio. Classification (NCBI taxonomy): domain Eukaryota; kingdom Metazoa; phylum Chordata; class Actinopteri; order Cypriniformes; family Gobionidae; genus Gobio; species Gobio gobio. Next base: position 39,798 of record NW_027645658.1, on the reverse strand, counting down.
ACTTTTGGTGAAAACACGCTTATCTACGACGACCTGCATTTGAGTCCGGCTCAAGACCATTACTTGTACACTGTCCTATCAGATTAAAGGCCAAAATGATATTTCAGACAGAACTCTTACCAACAGCGACGGCTGCTGTCGAACACGGCAGCATTACAGCTCAAAGGAAGAGCCATCGATGTAAACTTGAGCTGGACACATTCAAGCAGAAACACAAAGAACTGGTAAACTAGTAAAAAAAATAAAACAAGAGAAACAAAGCTGCTCCAAACTCATTCAAATCACATCCCACAATGGAAAAAGACAAAGCAATAAAAACTTATGTGAAGTATAAAAACTTCTGGTTTGCCCAAATCTCCATGTCCAACACGGACAGCGGCCTGTGAGACGGGATGGTCATGTGGCCGCAGTCATGTGACTGGACGGCAGGCTGGCTGATCTGCTGTGATGTAGTATATATGACATGCTGGTCAGAGCGCATCCCTAATAAGAGCAATGAAGACACACTGGGGCAACAAAAGGCAGCTGTTTGCTCACCAGTCAGGTGGAATGAAGGGATTGAACCGGTGGGTCTGAACTGAAGCCATCCGAGCAGAAGCTCTGAATATCTGCATGCCTCCAATTACTGCCTGTCCTGCCAGCAGCCTGTAACACACACACACACACACAGCGCGCGCGTACACACACACACACACACACACACACACACACACACACACACACACACACACACACACACACACACACACACACACACACACACACACACACACACACACACACACACACACACACACACACACACACACACACACACACACATTCCTGAGCACTTGGATTAATCTCTTTCCTTTCTCTGTCCTTTGATTAAGGCAGAACTGAGCTTTACAGTGTTAGAGAGCTGAAACCATTCGCATGTATTCACGACACAGCGACATGAACATCAGCGGACACTTCTAGTGTGTTTGTTGTGTTAAACCTCTGCTAGTGTTCTGGAAGAATGACTTGATTTGAGACATGAATGAAGTGTTTTGGTAGTTTTAGTGGATTCTGAATGTGAAAGGAACTGTTGTGAAGAGTTTTGAAACAAAAGGAGGATTGAGAAATGTGTCATAGCGATTGTAAAGAAAAAAACTGTAATAATCAACATGCTTTTTTATCTCAAGAGTTTTAGTGTATATAATTGAATTCACCGCAGGTCTGGTCATCATTAATAATTCTCTCTGTTCTTCAGGTTCAGTTCTCTGAACGTCATTTATTCTTGTCTGTTACTGATATTTATTCTAGGCCTTCAATTTGAAAGTGAACAGGAACAATTACATCCAATTATCAACCAAAAATAATGAGCTTAAAATGTCATCCTTAAACACTGAATGCTGTTGGAAACACAAATCATTTGTTTGGGAAACCACCAGATGAAAGTTGTCTGTGAGTTTCCTTCTGCAGAACAGTGTGAATGTCAAGAATCTGAAGCTCCGCCACACATCTGAGCCCGAAAACCACTCGACATAAAATCTTTACAGTTCAGGCCTTGGACTTCATCAAATAAAATAATAAAATAAAATGTAGGGCTGTTCAAAGAATATGTGTGCATATATAATGAAGACAGCTTCAGTTTTTTCAAGGCATGTTCACACAGTCATATGGTAACAGCTTAGGCGTGTTTGACCTCACAGACGGCCGTCCGAGCTGAAGCAGTGCACGCACCCTAAATCCTCTCAGCCTTCCTCCGAGTCCACACTTGCGTGCGGTAATGCCGCTTTGACTGAAGGGTGTAAGTCTGCTGCGGATCTGGGGGCGATCGTTAGCACACTTCTGGAACCTGAAATGACCAATGGGACACACTACAGTCTCGTCGGCTTCACAATCACATGTGCACATGGTGGCAATTGTAAGTCTACTAGACCACATGTGCCCATGAAGAGGGGCTTTTGGGACAGGGCCCATGTCGTTGTTCTGATGCCAGCGCCGCACACCCTAATGTGTGCCTTCAAAGTACAGCGAGAAATGATTGGAGAGCAGAAGACTGACTCCGTCAGATCCCTAACGACTGGACAGACTCATTCACAGACCACAACCATGATGTGAGTTTCAAGATTATTCTGTCTAACCCTAATTAAAGATTTTTATAACAGTAAAACAAAAATGTAATGGTAAATGGTAAATGGACTGCATTTATATAGCGCTTTTAACAGACCTACGGCCATCCAAAGCGCTTTACATTTGCCTCACATTCACCCATTCATACACTCATTCACACACCGACGGCGGTGTCAGCCATGCAAGGCGCCATCCAGCTCGTCGGGAGCAGCTGGGGTTAGGTGTCTTGCTCATGGACACCTCGGCACTTGGTCAGGTGGAACCGGGGATCGAACCACCAACCTTCCAGTTTGTAGACAACCTACATGAACCACTGAGCCACTGCTGCCCCGTAATATTGAATTATATTGAATTGAATTTCATGTTAGAATCGCAAGATATAAACCCATAATTGACCTATCGGTAAGCCCCTCCCCTCGAACGCAGATGAGCCAATGGCAGTTGAGTATCAGTCGCGCTGAGACCGGAACTCGGACATCTTTAGGTTTCAGCGCCATAGAGAAACATTGGAAAATCCGAAGCTCTCATCGGTTTGACGTGTTTATGCTACAAAAATGGTCAAACGATGTGTCTGGGGTACTGTAACACTGACTCCAGGTATCCTGAGAGGATTTTATGGTTTTTATACTCTCGTTAAGTTACGATTAAAGTTAAAGTCCCTGCTAACATTCAAACCGATATAACTAACAGTTCTCACGTCATGTAACGTTAACAGTGTAACGTTGGGTCAAAAACATAAACAAAAGGCTACATTTCAGTGCGTCTCTTTATATTAAACTGGTTGAATGTAAATTAATTAAATTTTACCCTGCAGTACATGAACAGTGTTGATCCTGGATGTTGTCATCTGTGATCGTGACGACCGTAATGAGGCTTCTCCCGCTTGCATTGTGATCTGTAAGCCTTACACTCGCTTCAAAAATTAATCTCCCACCAAATTTAGTTTCCCACTTGAATGCTCCTCGATGAGAGGTGGTCCTTCTGTGTCAAAGACTTAATTGTGACTTATCGACTAATTCGTTTAGATATGTGACTGTCAGACGGAGCAGTGTGTGTGTCGTGTCTGCGTGAGAGCGCCCTCTGGCTGTCAGACGGAGCAGTGTGTGTGTCGTGTCTGTGTGAGAGCGCCCTCTGAGTGTCAGACGGAGCAGTGTGTGTGTCGTGTCTGCGTGAGAGCGCCCTCTGACTGTCAGACGGAGCAGTGTGTGTGTCGTGTCTGCGTGAGAGCGCCCTCTGAGTGTCAGACGGAGCAGTGTGTGTGTCGTGTCTGCGTGAGAGCGCCCTCTGGCTGTCAGACGGAGCAGTGTTTGTGTCGTGTCTGCGTGAGAGCGCCCTCTGGCTGTCAGACGGAGCAGTGTGTGTGTCGTGTCTGCGTGAGAGCGCCCTCTGGCTGTCAGACGGAGCAGTGTGTGTGTCGTGTCTGCGTGAGAGCGCCCTCTGGCTGTCAGACGGAGCAGTGTGTGTGTCGTGTCTGCATGAGAGCGCCCTCTGGCTGTCAGGTGGAGCAGTGTGTGTGTCGTGTCTGCGTGAGAGCGCCCTCTGGCTGTCAGACGGAGCAGTGTGTGTGTCGTGTCTGCGTGAGAGCGCCCTCTGGCTGTCAGACGGAGCAGTGTGTGTGTCGTGTCTGCGTGAGAGCGCCCTCTGGCTGTCAGACGGAGCAGTGTGTGTGTCGTGTCTGCGTGAGAGCGCCCTCTGACTGTCAGACGGAGCAGTGTGTGTGTCGTGTTTGCGTGAGAGCGCCCTCTGACTGTTAGGCGGAGCAGTGTGTGTGTCGTGTCTGCCTGAGAGCGCCCTCTGGCTGTCAGATGGAGCAGTGTGTGTGTCGTGTCTGCCTGAGAGCGCCCTCTGGCTGTCAGATGGAGCAGTGTGTGTGTCGTGTCTGCCTGAGAGCGCCCTCTGGCTGTCAGACGGAGCAGTGTGTGTGTCGTGTCTTCGTGAGAGCGCCCTCTGGCTGTCAGACGGAGCAATGTGTGTGTCGTGTTTGCGTGAGAGCGCCCTCTGACTGTCAGGCGGAGCAGTGTGTGTGTCGTGTCTGCGTGAGAGCGCCCTCTGACTGTCGGACGGAGCAGTGTGTGTGTGTGTCTGCGTGAGAGCGCCCTCTGACTGTCAGACGGAGCAGTGTGTGTGTCGTGTCTGCGTGAGAGCGCCCTCTGACTGTCAGACGGAGCAGTGTGTGTGTCGTGTCTGCGTGAGAGCGCCCTCTGACTGTCAGGTGGAGCAGTGTGTGTGTCGTGTCTGCGTGAGAGCGCCCTCTGACTGTCAGGTGGAGCAGTGTGTGTGTCGTGTCTGCGTGAGAGCGCCCTCTGACTGTCAGACGGAGCAGTGTGTGTGTCACGTCTGCGTGAGAGCGCCCTCTGGCTGTCAGACAGAGCAGTGTGTGTGTGTCGTGTCTGCGTGAGAGCGCCCTCTGACTGTCAGGCGGAGCAGTGTGTGTGTCGTGTCTGCGTGAGAGCGCCCTCTGGCTGTCAGACGGAGCAGTGTGTGTGTCGTGTCTGCGTGAGAGCGCCCTCTGGCTGTCAGATGGAGCAGTGTGTGTGTCGTGTCTGCCTGAGAGCGCCCTCTGACTGTCAGGCGGAGCAGTGTGTGTGTCGTGTCTGCGTGAGAGCGCCCTCTGGCTGTCAGACGGAGCAGTGTGTGTGTCGTGTCTTCGTGAGAGCTCCCTCTGGCTGTCAGACGGAGCAATGTGTGTGTCGTGTTTGCGTGAGAGCGCCCTCTGGCTGTCAGACGGAGCAGTGTGTGTGTGTGTCTGCGTGAGAGCGCCCTCTGACTGTCAGACGGAGCAGTGTGTGTGTCGTGTCTGCGTGAGAGCGCCCTCTGACTGTCAGACGGAGCAGTGTGTGTGTCACGTCTGCGTGAGAGCGCCCTCTGGCTGTCAGACAGAGCAGTGTGTGTGTCGTGTCTGCGTGAGAGCGCCCTCTGGCTGTCAGACGGAGCAGTGTGTGTGTCGTGTCTGCGTGAGAGCGCCCTCTGACTGTCAGGTGGAGCAGTGTGTGTGTCGTGTCTGCGTGAGAGCGCCCTCTGGCTGTCAGACGGAGCAGTGTGTGTGTCGTGTCTGCGTGAGAGCGCCCTCTGACTGTCAGGTGGAGCAGTGTGTGTGTCGTGTCTGTGTGAGAGCGCCCTCTGGCTGTCAGACGGAGCAGTGTGTGTGTCGTGTCTGTGTGAGAGCGCTCTCTGGTTGTCAGACGGAGCAGTGTGTGTGTCTTGTCTGCCTGAGAGCGCCCTCTGACTGTCAGGCGGAGCAGTGTGTGTGTCGTGTCTGCGTGAGAGCGCCCTCTGGCTGTCAGACGGAGCAGTGTGTGTGTCGCGTCTGCGTGAGAGCGCCCTCTGGCTGTCAGACGGAGCAATGTGTGTGTCGTGTTTGCGTGAGAGCGCCCTCTGACTGTCAGACGGAGCAGTGTGTGTGTCGTGTCTGCGTGAGAGCGCCCTCTGACTGTCAGGTGGAGCAGTGTGTGTGTCGTGTCTGCGTGAGAGTGCCCTCTGACTGTCAGGTGGAGCAGTGTGTGTGTCGTGTCTGCGTGAGAGCGCCCTCTGACTGTCAGACGGAGCAATGTGTGTGTCGTGTCTGCGTGAGAGCGCCCTCTGGCTGTCAGACGGAGCAGTGTGTGTGTCGTGTCTGCCTGAGAGCGCCCTCTGACTGTCAGACGGAGCAATGTGTGTGTCGTGTCTGCGTGAGAGCGCCCTCTGACTGTCAGACGGAGCAATGTGTGTGTCGTGTCTGCGTGAGAGCGCCCTCTGACTGTCAGACGGAGCAGTGTGTGTGTCGTGTCTGCGTGAGAGCGCCCTCTGGCTGTCAGACGGAGCAGTGTGTGTGTCGTGTCTGCGTGAGAGCGCCCTCTGACTGTCAGACGGAGCAGTGTGTGTGTCGTGTCTGCGTGAGAGCGCCCTCTGACTGTCAGGTGGAGCAGTGTGTGTGTCGTGTCTGTGTGAGAGCGCCCTCTGACTGTCAGACGGAGCAGTGTGTGTGTCGTGTCTGCGTGAGAGCGCCCTCTGGCTGTCAGACAGAGCAGTGTGTGTGTCGTGTCTGCGTGAGAGTGCCCTCTGACTGTCAGACAGAGCAGTGTGTGTGTCGTGTCTGCGTGAGAGCGCCCTCTGTCTGTCAGACGGAGCAGTGTGTGTGTGACGCGCTTCACTGACACGCTCACAGAAAACAATCGCAGCCTTTGCCAAATCGTGTGCGCTTTAATTTTTGATGAATCCTGCAGCCCTTAAACGTGAATGTGTATTTTTTTTAATAAAAATATTATTTGCAATTAATTTAAATTGATTCATACTACAGTCTTCCTACCATTGTTCGGGAAGCACACACACATTGTCAGTTTAAATCTAGACTAAAAACACATCTCTTTACTGTGGCATACACATAAAACACTTTTTCAATGAAATGATTGTTAGGCTGCATTAACTAGATCAGCCGGAACCGGGAACACTTCCCATAACACCTGATGTACTCGTGACATTATCAGAAGAATGGCATCTACGCTAATGCTAGTCTCTCTGTTTATCCCGAGGTTTACTGCAGTCAGCCGGATCCGGGCCGTATCCAGATCAGATGGTGGACCTGCGCCCAGAGAAGAGCAACACATGACCAACACATGACCAAAACGTGACCAACACATGACCAGCATATGACCAACACATGACCAACACATGACCAACATATGACCAACACATGACCAACACATGACCAACACAAGACCAACACATGACCATCACATGACCAACACATGACCAACACATGACCAACATATGACCAACACATGACCAACACATGACCAACACAAGACCAACACATGACCATCACATGACCAACACATGACCAAAACATGACCAACACATGACCAGCATATGACCAACACATGACCAACACATGACCAAAACATGACCAACACATGACCAACACATGACCAATACATGACCAACACAAGACCAACACATGACCATCACATGACCAACACACGACCAACACATGACCAACACATGACCAACACATGACCAACACATGACCAACACATGACCAACATATGACCAACACATGACCAACACATGACCAACACATGACCAACACAAGACCAACACATGACCCTGAAGTGTCTGAGAGACCGTGATTAGACTCCCCCTGCAACTGCCTCATCGACACGGCATCCTCAATAAACCCGTCTCCGGCGTGTTGCCTCCAATTTTTCAAATATTCCATTCTATTATGACCTCTGACATGTAAAGTTGTCAGAATAATAATCATACACTGTTTGTTAATTGGCCAGAGGAGAACTGCCCCCCCACCCCGACTGAGCCTGGTTTCTCCAAGGTTTATTTTCCTCCATTCTGCTCCTGATGGGGTTTGGTTTTCTTGCCACTGTTGCCTCTGGCTTGGCTTGCTCAGTTGGGGACACTAAATTCTTCAACTAAATATCCAAATAAATCTAATTATTAAACTAAATTAACCATAGAAACTAAATTACTGATCTAATTACTGATCTAAAGCCCACATTGTCACTGTATGATAATTGAAATGAACTGATGACATCACCGTTTTCTCCAGAACGACCGAATCAGATTCTGTTGCATTATTCTCCTGTTTAACACTGTGAAGCTGTTTTGAAACAATCTGCATTGTTAAAAGCGCCATGTAATTAAAAAAAGTTGACAGTTAGATCTAGGAGCTCTTTTACAGTTCTTATTTTTTTTTTTTATTCTCTTAAATCCCAAAACAAGAAAAATGTTTGTGTTCTCCAGCCATGTCTGTGATTGGCTGCCATGCAAAGGGAGAAAATATAAATATAATGCTGTAATCTGCACATTTCACGATTAGGTAATGGAGGCAGTGGATTACCTATTTTTTTTACCCAATGACTTGTTCAGCTCCATGAAAAAGAGAAGGTCAAAAAACATTTGGCGCTTTACTAAAACCATGAAGCACCGTTAGCTCACCCCGAGCGCCACCGCGGCTTTGAATGGCGTGAATTGAGACAGATGCTCTTTGCAGGTGTGTGTAGTTACGACATGTACCAGCAGGGGCTAACAGAGCTACACAGTAACTAGCAAAACCTTGACCCGTTGAAATAGACATTTTTAAACCATTCATTTAGCTTTTTTTGTTCCTTCTTTTGTGTGAAAGGGCCTTCAAGATGGCCATAGAGCACTGAAGACATGCTCTCTTCACTCAGAACACTGAGGTGTTTTCACAGTAAGATTGATCCCTTTTATTTGGCTTTGTTGGTCCTCATGGTCATTTTGACTTGTGGAGTTACTCAAAGATTTGCTCCGAGAGAGAGGAATATGTGTGCTGTGATGGTGGGGGATATAAAGCACATCTGCTTGAGAATGTGGGTGTTTCTCAGAGCAGCTTCCCTTCCCGTACCAGTCAGAGCCGTCGCACGGCTGATTTACGCTCCTCTAATGTCATGGAACGAAAACATGGAAACTGTGCCATAAACAGTGAATTCCTCCTAGGTTGAGAGATTATGTTCAGTGTGTAGGGAGGAGGTCCAGCGTTTACGAGACCATCAGTGCGCTGTTATCTCACGATGACCCGACGCCTCTCATGCTAAAACCCAGTAACTTTCCATTCCTTTTTCCTGTAGTCAGGGATACATGTCATTGCCAGTGAGATTGTGTTTATGATTTCACACAGAAAATGTTTTGGTAATGACTTCAGTTGAATGCTTGGCTATTCTGTTTGGGAGGGAGACAGAAGCAGACGGATGCTCTCTGAGTGTGTGAAAGATTAATGCAAACTCTGGATTACCAGTGCCATTGCAGGCATTACACCAGAGTCTATCGATTTTCCTTCAGCTCATCCGAAAGAAGAAAAGAGAGAGGGCTATTCTCCACAGAGATGCTGCACGTCGGTTTTACCAAGAGCTTCTCCTGTCCATGTTCGCTATCTCAGGGCTGCTCAACAGCACAATAAGTGCTGGAGCATTCTTACTAGTCACAGGCTGGTCAGATTTACAACAAGTTGACAGCACAGATATGTTGAAGACCTTGTCATACTGCATAAGACCACCTTCATATTTCTAAATGTGAAAGCGTGTGTGGCTTGTCTCATGAATAGCTTGCACAGGCGGTGTAGGAGTGATGGCGTTGTGAAGAGCTCGTTCACAGCCCACAGCGTTTGCACAGGTCTGCATGTTGCCATCCACAGAGAGTACATGAGAATTTGAGTTAGGGTTAGATCAGTTTGAGGATGTTGTGTTGAGAAAACCTCACCTTGATCTGTAGACAGAAGGCCTGGAAGTGTTAATCCATAAAGATGATGATCAGCAGCCTCCAGAACTCTGTGAAGCTGCTGTGTCTGCTAAACAACAGATAGATGTTTAATACTAATAAACCTGACGTTTCCTGACATTGGAACGAAGAGAAACCCCTGAAAATCGTGGCCAAACGTGGCCATGTGCAGAGTTGGTACTGCTGATGGTGACGCTTGAACATACAGTTTCTCTTTTGTGCAAGAAGTTTACAAAACCCCTGCAAACCTAAGATTTTATTCTTAGTACTTCCCTTCAGAAGCTACATGAGATATTTACATATTACAAGACAAAATGATAACAATGTATAATGAACCACTCAAGCTGTGCAGAAGTTTCATCCTCTCCGTTCGTAATGTGGTGCGTTTGCAGCTTCTCTAAGAGTTGATCCATCTTTCTTTCGTACTTTCTTTCTTTCTTTCTTTCTTTCTTTCTTTCTTTCGAGTGATTA
>NW_027645658.1:0-25000 GCF_949357685.1 Gobio gobio | reverse complement strand
TATTTGTTTGATATGGATGAACATGTCACATGTGTGTAAAACAGCTCACGGTCTCAGATGTTTTTCAGTTGTTTTTTCTAGTGGCATCTGCATTTTCAGAGGCAAATGTTTATGATAAATTGATATGGACGAGAGGAAGTGCAGGCATTGTCAGCGCGTGTCCCACCTTCACGATGATGGTCCATCTCTCTCGCCATCATTCATCCGCTGATGGCTTTTTGAAGTGCTCTCTAACTTCTGGAAAGTTTTCCACCCCCCCCCCCCCCCCCTTTTAAAAGGCCATTAAACTGTGTTGTAATGCAAACGGTAATTCTAAAGAGACCAAACAGGTGTCCGATGTGCAGGCAGCGTGTCTAATGTAGCTATTACATGGACAACAGCAGATTATCATAAAAGCATCTCTCCTTAATGTGGACTGGACTGATCAATAGCAGACTGGCGATGAGACGTGCACACACACACACACACACACGCGCTGCAGACTGGAACTGATATTTGCTGCACTTTATTAATCCTCTCTAGTGACCTGGGCTGATTCCACACACACACACACACACACACCGAGTGTTTCACTGTCACTTTGTTGCTCTGCTCATCTGAATAGAAGCAGATTCCAGGGTTTGGCTGTGGATTAGGGTTAGGGTCAGACTTTACGTTATCCCGTTTACCTTTGCTCTGCCTCTACACACATCTGTCTGTGCTTCGCCTGGGGCTCGTTCCTGAGCGCAGAGAAGAGAGAGGTCAGAGGTCACACAGCTCCTCCACAACCGTCTGACGTAACATCTCTCTGAAAGTGGCATGGGTGTCGATCTGAATGCGAGGACTTCTCGTGGCCTCCGCTTGTTCAAAGGCAATATTTTTAGAGCCACTATGAGATAGAAGCTGCTCTTCGCTGCTCTCTGGGTTTTTGAAGTACTCTCTGCAGGCACAAAGCTTTTACTCGTACCTTTTTGGATTAAAACGATCCTCATTAAAGCACTATGAGGCTTTTCATCCTTTCAGTGGCGTGAGGGAAAGCTTATTTAACATGCTTTATTGAGTTAGGAGCTGCAGAGACGTGTGCACGACAGAATCACGGAAATGTCATTTTAAGTCAATGATCAGTGAAATGCTCTGACTGTATCATGACAGTTATGCAGCAGAATTGAATCTTTGAATGTATATTTACAGTGTATTGAGTATGCAGTCGAGGAGTTTATGGAGGAAAGGGACAGTTTTCTTTCATGATGGGTGTCGCTCCAAACCGCTCTTTCTTCTTCTTCTTTCTTGGCTGAATTTAACGCAATGGCTTTACACTTCTTTAACCCTTAATAAAAATTCCTGAGTGCTCTGACTGGCTTAGGTGAACACGATAGTTTACAGTACAAAAATATTTAAGCATTTTTACTGTATGCAATGAATTCACCCGGATATTCAGTACACGATTTCCTTTTTGTGTCCCACGTAAGAATGAAAGTCTCAAACACAGGTTAGGAACGGGGGAGTAAATGATGACAGATTCGATGTTTGAGTATGAACGGTGTGTGTAAAGTTAAACAGCGTTTATTTTAGCTGTGATCTGAAACTTAACTCTGTACAGCTAATCGAGATCTTTTTATTGTTTCTGATCAGCACAACCGTATTCTAAATGAGTTTGTAGAAGCTGAATGTAATTGAACTTGATTGGGGAAAATATCATCAGATCAACAGCTCGTGCGCTTTAATCTTTCCTCAGGGATCAATGAAATACTTTGAAATATTTACAGCACATTATGTAGCATCTAAGAGTACTGTACAATCACAACGGCTCTTGGGACATTCACATCGCCACAATTCAGGGACATTTTACTGTTGCTGTGTAAAAACATTCTTGTATGTTGTAGATGAAGCGATTTGTGTTTGCATGTGAAATGGAGTCCCTGTTAGCAGGAGGGAATCTGCCAGAATGAGCCGGAGCTCGACTCCAGACCGCAGCCTGAGGGAGAAGATCAGCAAAACCAATTCTGTCTTTAAAAAAGCTATCTTACAAACAGCAGCGCTGCAATCCAGCCAATTTCTGCATGTTGATTTGATAAGCATCCTCTGGGTCTTGCTGCACGACTGAGGGCTTCCCATGTGTGACTTCATAAAATTTGCCTCTTACAAATAAAGCTTTGATCTCCTGTAAGTAATACAGATTTAACTGAATATTTCAGGCTGTATTAGCTACACAGTAATAGCTCCTGCCATTTTGCTTGTTGTAAATTTGTAGTTAAGGAGAGGAGATGCCCACTCAGTCATCAGTCTCTGAGCGTTAAAGAAGCACAAACCTGTTAAAACCTGCTCTGTGATGGATTAAACGCAGCATGTTTTTACCTGCGGTGTAATTGGTGTATTAAAATGTCAAGTGACTGTACCGAATGTAATATCAGCTCAATAGACATAAACTTCATGGACTGATTGTCACGATTAGTGAAATGTTTTTGAATTCAAGCGCATTCAGTGAAAAGTCTGAACCCTTTTCAAGAGAACATACACTTTTCAGGTAGATTGGAAATGAAAAGTTTTTTTTCCGTAATAAAGAAGACATATGACGACCGAATCGCTGCAAAGAAAAATCTGTTGAAGAATCTGTTGAAAAATACAATTCTGGCGAGCAAAAGGCATAACTTGCTGGGATTGATCAGAGGCTGTTAAAGCGCACACACACGCACACACACACATCCAGTATCCAGTGCTTGAGTGTGTCTTGTGCTGGGCTGCATTGATTTAATGCATTACTCAAACTGCTGGAGAGAGAGAGCAGAGGTAGAGAGTCTCTCCTGACTGCATTAGGAGCCTCCAGCCTTTGTGATTCCTTTTGATCAAATCTCTGTGAGAGACGCGTGTCATGCCCTCTTCCAGCCAGCTGTGAGGGGACTGGCCCGCCACCCAGTGGGGGAGGTGTGTGTGTGTGTGTGTGTGTGTGTGTGTGAGAGAGAGAGAGAGAGATCTCCTAAGGTGAGAGGCAGAGAGTACGGCGGGTAGGAGGGTCTCATTCCACTCCCCAGCGCCACACTCATCCTGGACGCTTTAGAGCCGCTCACACACTCACACGGGCCTGTGGACGAGCGACTGCAGGAGAAAGTGTGTGTTGTGTGGGTGAGTGTGACTGAACTGTGAGTGATGGATCTCTCGCAGTAGAACGCAGAACTTGTACAGACAGGAGCTGCTGGAATGGCAAACTGCTCAGAAACACTGGAAACTTCAGTCTGATCAAAATGTCTGAGGTAAGAAGTTGAGTTCAAGTCTTTCTTTGAGAATTTAAATAAGAACAAAAGTGGATTGTGACTTATTTGCAGACAAGGTTGCAGTGAAAAAATCTGCTTTTTTGTGTGGTGCTTTCACTGAATTGGCAACTTTTAACTATGTTGATCATGTACTGGTGGGACATAAATGAGCTAAATATATACACATGAATACAGTTTTTTTTTAATTTTCTCGCTAGATTGTTGATGAGAAACTTTATTGTGCTGTTCAGATGGGTGTGATATGCCTTCAGTCGTCCACTGGAATGTAATTCAAGACAGGAGTAATGCTGGATAAATGTGTGTGTGTGGGACGCTTGTTTCATCTGAAGACCAATGTAAAGACACATTCACTGTAGAGACTTACCGAAAGATTTTTGTCAAATCCCTCTTTTCTCAATTCCACTTTCTGTCAGTTTTGAGAGATCCTCTCTCTGTCTTTGTGCTAATGGTGACGAGTTAGTGTCCCAAAGTGGGACCGAGACCCCGTTTCTGGGCGGGCAAACACAGTTAATGGCCTTGGGGCGTGAAAGCTTTGTGTGTGTGTGTGTGTGTGTGTGTGTGTGTGTGTGTTCATTAAGCTCATGTTGATCTGTCATTTTTGTTCGCTGCTACAGGCCCGTGTTGTGAGATCTGACAGTAAAAACTCTTTCTGTTAGAGATTCCTCTCCCGCCGCGCTTATTTCCCCACACGCTTCTCTCCTCATAAGCCTGATCTATCATCTGATTATACCTCATGTACACTTTTCTGGTCCTAGGAGAACTACTAACTTGTAAAGTGTGTCAAAATAATATTTGTCTAATATTATAACATATCAGGAAATATTTTAATTGTGATCTTTGGGTGGAAGTTTACACATTTTACATTGTAGAATTATGTATTTAAAAGCAAAAAATTAATGTACATTAATTCATTTTACAGTTTTTACAGTTTTACAGATTTTTTAAGAAATTCAATTATTTTTTAATCATTAAAATTCAAAATAATATGCTGTATCATTGCGGTAGCGTATTTTACAATGCAGTCCCACCGTCAGCCATAAAGATTTACCGTTAGTGAAAACAGGAACATGTTTGAATCAAATGCCATAAAATACAAACACAGTAAAAATTCTCACATGTATTTCATAAAAAGGAATTTACGAACACAATAATGATAGATCTATAGAAAATGAACAGCACGTAAGTAAACATTTAAAATTCATCAAACACTCAAAATGTTTGTTTGGTTTAACACAATGCATCAAGTCATGTCATTTTGAAAGGTATCTTGTGCTTTCCGCTCTCTCGTTCTTTGTGTGTAAGAGCCGGTATGTTTCATAGATAAGGCTTGAGGAAAAAAAGTATGATGTGATTATTTCTATACAGGGTTGAGCGGTCGATTTGTGCTAAAGTGTCCATAATTAATATGGAATTACATCTGTATCAACCTCACTGTATGTGTTTGTGCTCAGAGGAATACTTTATATCATTTATAATTCTTTATTTAATGCAAAATTATCATTACAGCATTACCAGCATAACAATGAAAACTGGACAAGAATTAGAGATACTGTACGTCAACAAAACCTAATGATCATGTTCTTCACACACATACACACACACACACACACACATATATATATATATAGAAAGATACACACATGTATATATATATATATATATATATATATATATATATATATATATATATATATATATATATATATATATATATATATATATATATATATATATATATATATATATATATATATATATATATATGTGTGTGTGTGTGTGTGTGTGTGTGTGTGTGCGTGTGTATATAAATGCAGATCGAGGTGTACATTAACATGTTAAAGTATGAAATAGAACATTTTGGAGTGAACATAAGGGGGTGTTTGTGATGAATAAATATGGAGAATATGTTCAATATTGTTGTGTGTTTGGACAGGCTATTTGCTGTACGGTGGTGAACTGCAACTGTGACAGTTTCAGACCCGGTAAACTGAGGCGGCGACTCTGTGAACACTGTAGGCACGGCTGGGTCGCCCATGGTGAGATTCACATTACATTCACACAGATGTTTTCCACACATCTTCAAACCAGGCTTTCACTCTCTTTACTGCCTCTTCTACTTTTCACAGTGCTTTAAAGGAATATTCCGTGTTCAATACAACTTCAGCTCAATCAACTAAAAATGTTTATTACCTGAAGAAATTTTTTCAACGTCTTTCCTTTTCTTGAAAAATATATGATCTTTTTCTGCAAATGAAAAGAGTGGGGCCAGTTTGTAAATGCTAGAAAACTGTGAAGCACAGCGACACGATGTAAACAATGTGTGATTTTTATTGAGGAAAAAAAAATGTACTAACCTTTTCTTTGTAAAGTTATATCCAATTTTACAAATTGGTTTCCATAAAAATGTGATACCTAAGAAATATTTTATAAATGAATTTAGCAACTGTACAGCTCAAATAATACACAACTTTTAACTGACGTGATTTTATACAATTATGAGCTTCACATTTCTATTTCTATTCTAGTTTTAAATCCTCAAAGAATATATTGTGGTGGTGATCAAGATTATGCTACAAATGCTGATGTTTGAGCTTAAGTTGTTGAGCCTTAAATATTCCTTTAATAAACATATTCAAAAAGAAAGAAAGAATAAAAAATAAATAAAATAAATCCTTTATATTGTCATATTAACACTGTGGCATAAATGGATAAATTGATGGCCAGTTTCCCAGTTGTTGTAATTGTTATTGTTTGTAAATGATAATCGTGTACAATATTGTCTGTAATTTCTCAGCCCTGAACACACTTTTATTACAATACATATGCAACATGTTTATGGTTGACATCTTTTAACATTTGTTCAAATGCTCATTTAAAGCCACAGACACACACATTCTGAAGTGAATGCTGCCATGAAACACGTAGAGATGCTTCGCTGATTTCTGCACGCGTGATGTTAACTGCTGTCTGTTTTGCTGAATTGCAGCTCTGAGTAAGCTGAAGGTTCATCACATGTACCAAGGAAGCCAGGTGGAGATTGTTCACTCCAATGTGGTGTTTGATATCTGTAGTCTGATGCTTTATGGGACACAGGCAATTCCAGTGCGTCTCAAGATCCTGCTGGACCGACTCTTCAGCGTCCTTAAGCAGGAGGAGGTGATTCAGATCCTCAATGCACTGGACTGGACTCTCCAGGACTACATCCGTGGTTATGTCCTGCAGGTGAGCTGTTGCATTCACACACAATGATCCCACTTGAAAACATACTTCAATTTGAGATGTATAATTACAGTTTCATGACAGCGGTGAGCCACCAAAATTTCTTCAATCTACTTGCTTATCAAGTATTCAGGTGCTTGAATGAAATTCATGCTGGTTCCTCTAGTGGAGAATGTAAAGTTAAAACCTCTTCAGACCTCCAGATGAATGCTGTATGATAAAATATTTATTCTGGTTACAACATGAAGCTGCTGCATGACTTTCAAAGCCTGCTGGCACTCAAGAGTAATTACAGGCGGACTGAAAGACTGGCCCGACTCGCCTCTGATCTCCCCCCCCCCCCCCCTCCTACTTCGACAGGGAAACCCGCATCATCTAAATGAAGAAAAATTACGCTCTTGAACGCATCACTCGGCTGCAGTAATTAGACCTCTCAAGTCCACATGCATTAGATGTATGGATGACTTGTTATTTAGTAACTCTGTCAATCTGTCAGAAGTTATGGAGTGTTTTAGGGTCCTAGTGCAGGACATTTGTTAGTTTTGAATTCATAATGCAAATGATATTCCTTGTGTGTATGTGTCTAGGATGTGGCCGGTAAGGTTTTGGACCGCTGGGCCATAATGACCTTTGAAGAGGAGATTGTAACGCTGCAGCAGTTCCTGCGCTTTGGAGAGACCAAGTCCATCGTGGAGCTCATGGCCCTGCAGGATAAGGAGGGACAGGCCGTTGTCATTCCGACCACTAGGACTAATTCTGACATCCGCAGCTTCATCGAAAGCAGTACGCAGCGCTCTGTGCGGCCGCCCACTAAAGCAGAAGCGCCCGGTTGTAGCAACGGACACCATTTTGAGACGCTGGTGAACAGCATGGCCCTCATGCTGCCATTGCAACTGCTGAATTCTGTTCCAGCACCACTGCTGAGCTCCAGTACAGACTCGAGCCACCAGGAGGCACAAACGAGACATGAGGCTTCAGAACTAAGCCTTGACAGCACAGCTCCGTTCGACATCTCCGGCCCTGTGAGAGCAGATGTGCTGCTGGACCCACAGTCCCCAAAGATGGAGTCGGAAGAGTTTAACGTGAGTGGAAACTCCTCTCCCTCCACGCCTTGCACGTCTTCCATCACTTCTGAAATCACACACATGTCTCCTGAGACCAAGATGCGGTGTGCGGAGAAGAACGGATCCTTGAAGAAGGGCCGTGTGTTCTGCAGTGCCTGTGAGAAGACCTTCTACGACAAGGGCACGCTGAAGATACACTACAATGCCGTTCATCTGAAGATCAAACACAAGTGCACCATCGAGGGCTGCAACATGGTGTTCAGCTCTTTACGCAGTCGGAACAGGCACAGTGCTAATCCCAACCCACGGCTGCACATGCCAATGAACCGCAATAATCGTGACAAGGACCTGCGGGGCGGTCTGAGCCCAGGGCCGGAGGACGGGCCCGAGGGTGAGAAGAGAGAGTTCTCCTCCATCCCAGAGAGCAGGACGGTGTCAAGTTTCATCATCCGCAACTCTGAGCCCAAACTACACGGCTCTTTATCCAACATGAGCCAGAGCGGAATCCTCTTTCCCAATCTAAAGACTGTGCAGCCCGTGCTTCCCTTTTACCGAAGTCTGGTCACCCCAGCCGAGCTGGCTCATACGCCGGGCAGCTTGCCCTCCCTCCCGCTTCTGTCCTCCTCTGTGCCCATCAGCACCAGTCACATGCAGACCGACATGGAGCCGGTGCCCAAGAAAAAGTCTCGGAAGTCCAGCATGCCCATCAAAATCGAGAAGGATGAGCTGGCAGCAGAGGGCGTGTCCGAGGAGGAGACTCCGCCCCTCAGCCCCTGTACAGACACACACAAGTGTGACATCAGCAGCATGGGGCGTGAACCTGTGGACTGTGATGTTCTTCTCCGATCCCCCCCCAACTCACAGGACACAGAGTGGGACAAACTGACCATCATCTCACCGTCTTCTCCTTCCCTCTTTCACACTAAACAGAACGATGAGAAAGAAAGAGAGTCCTCGAAATGTGAAGAGCCAACATGCAGTTCACGGCCAGACCAGCCCTGCAGCCACCGAGCGGCCCATTTCACCCACAGCGGAGAAAACTGTGCAGACGGCTGCAGTGACCCAGAGACCCTATGTCCAGATGATCAGGAAGAGCAGTCGCACCCGTGTGAGATCTGCAGTAAGACATTTAAAAACCCTTACAGCGTCAAAATGCATTATCGAAACGTGCACTTAAAGGAGATGCACATGTGCACTGTGGACGGCTGCAATGCTGCTTTTCCGTCCCGTCGCAGCAGAGACCGGTAAGGGTTAGGCTTGAGAGAACTGAATGTGTGTGTGATATTTAAAAGCACGTGACAGTTTTTGTGTTGATGCATTAGCACTGAGAGTCAGGCCCGGCTCCAGCTTTGAGATGTTAGGTTAATTCCTGGTGCGTTGGAGTTTATACATTATTTGATTTTTTTCCTCGTAACTTTATTCTATAACAAAAAGTTATTTGTCCTGCCAAAATGTTCACAAATGTTCTATTTGTATTTTAATAGATAATGTTAAATAAAGACAAGAATACAGTCAGTAATACAATTTAAATACATTTACAAATGTACACAAATTACAAACAATAGCACAAATAAATACAATAGAACAAAGATACAAATGAAATGAGCAGATGTCAGATCTAACAGTATTCAGGTACTATAATGTATAAATTAAATATATATTAACCCTATTAAAGCTAAGTTATTCAGTCAAGAGCAGATCTGAGCAGTTTTGTTCATTTTCTTTTGTTCTTTAATTAACATTAATGACACAAACAGCGGCTACTGTCACTTTAAGACCAAATGCACGGATCTGACACACATCAGATTTTCATGTTCATTAAGACTTTTGATTTTTACTCAGTTAGGACTGTGCTTACGAGGACACTTGCCAAAACTGTGTGTGCCTTCGTCTGTTTAAGCGTGATGAATTGCAAAAGAGAACTCAGTTTGGTAATGTTCTAATCCCGCTTTCTAGTTTCAAAACAACAAGTGTACTTTTTACACCAATCAGCCAAAAAGCATGAGCTGAATTGAACATCGCACCCATTTTGCAGTCGTCGTTATTTGGCGTGGGGCCGGGCCTGCTAAGAGTTGAGGATTGATTTTACAGTTAGAAACAAGAGCATGGTGGATTTCTCTTCAAATGTTTTTGCTTTTAATTCTCTAGACACAGTGCAAACCTGAATCTGCACCACAGGCTGTTGACCAAAGATTATTCAGGAACATCTTCTCTCCGCAGAGAGCATCCAGATCTCCCTCACAAAGAGCCGCTCAGTCAGATGTCTGTCATCCTCAAAGGGAGTCACCGCACAGGCCTCGTCTTCCCCATGAGTAAATCACTGGAGAGAGCAACTGAGCCAGTAGAGGGAGCTGCGGAGAGTGAAGCCGTGTTGGACCTGAGCACCAGAGGAAGCGGCCACTCATCCTGGGACTCAGACCTGGGCAGTGAAGAAGGGCTCCCTCTAGAGGACAGCGATGAGAGCTGCGACGGAGGGGCCGTGTCTCCACCTTGCCTCAGCCAGCAGTCTCACAGCTCGACACCCATCACTTGCCATCTCTGTCAGAAAGTTTACAGCAACAAGGGCACATTCAGGGCTCATTACAAAACGGTGCACCTTCGCCTCCTTCACAAGTGCAAAGTTCCCGGGTGTGACACTACATTCTCCTCTGTTCGGAGCCGCAACCGACACAGTCAGAATCCAAATCTACACCGTAACCTTGTGATGAACACCTCCCTAAATCAGGAGTAGGACACACTCAGAGCCATATTCTCCTAAACATACACACTCAACGATTCACTCTTAACAATTTGGGTTCAAAAGCACTCTGGTCATTGTACTGTACAATCAAGCACAACTGGAAGGACAATCATATTTATAATAAACCTTGATGTCTTTTACCTTTTTAATGTTAAGATATGTTTTCATCTCTACCGTAATATCTACTTGAGAAACTTTACTTATATTTATTGATTTTTTAAGAGTGGGACAGAAAGACAGATGCCTAAAAATGACTGAAGAAATAAAGCAAAAGATTGAAGAGACAGAGACGCTCACCAACACACAAGAAAGCACATCCAGAATGATTTTAATCACCTTAAGAGATCCTTAAAAACAATCAGTGCTGTTATACAGTATGTTAAGTCCCTCAATCTTTATCCAAAGCGTGTTTTCCTTCTCTGCACTTATCCACTGAGGGCACTCATCTCTCCTTAGCCCGAGACTGGGACAGGACATCGATCAGCAGATTAGAGAGAGAGCGGGCGAGCGAGCACCACCGAGTGTGGGTGAGAGAGCCATTAGGAGCCTGAGCTGTTTGAAGGTGCAGGTCATTTTCTGGTAGTATTTTTGTGTTTGCTTGCTGTTCAGATTTGTTTTTATTACAAAAGTTTCAGTGAAGTTGACAGATTGTGTTGCCATTTCAATCAATATGCTCTTTAAAGAGGCTGTTGTGTTCTTGTTGAGTAAGTTATTGTATGTATGTTTTATTTTAGGGGCCAAGCAACTGCAGAGTTTGTTTTCCTCTTCTTCACGTGTCGTGTGACGTCTCCAGACCCACTTAAACTCTATAGCACAAAACAGCTCAAATTCAGACTTTTCTTTTGCCTTTCCATCATGCGGTACATAATTCTTTGTGATGAAATGCATTATTTTGGCAGGATTGACTTTGTATTCACACTTTCTTCTTGTTGTGAGATCTGAAGAAATCAGTGAAATCTGTCGTATTGTTATTTCAGTCTGAATCTTCCCTGTCTCGGTCCTTTTTACATTTGTTACATTAAATAATGCTATATCCTATTAAATGGACTTGTAACTCCCGCTGTCGTGCTTGGCCCCTTAATTGCTGCTTGCAGTTATATTGCTGTAGTTGTTATTCTTGTGGAGACCAAAGATTTTCAATCCTGGATGAGTGTAAAGCAGCGTGAGCAACAGAAGAGTAAAACTGCCCACATGGACACACCAGGGTCC
Organism: Gobio gobio; assembly: GCF_949357685.1. Lineage (NCBI taxonomy): Eukaryota > Metazoa > Chordata > Actinopteri > Cypriniformes > Gobionidae > Gobio > Gobio gobio. Next base: position 13,520 of record NW_027645658.1, on the reverse strand, counting down.
TGTACATGCGAAAACACAGGTTGCTCTAAAGGGTTTTCCTCAGTTTGATTTGATGCTGCTTTATAATGAGCATGAGCTATCAGTAAAGTCAAAGGATCGTCCCAGTGAAGGCTTAGGCCGAGGTCAGCAAATGAAGACTTTCTGATGCTCATAAAGCTGAACAAAAACGAGAAGACTCCCACAAACACACATAAACCTGTGGACATTTATTCCTTTAACTTTTAACTTTGCTTTATATGTACAATCTTTTGTAACCCCCCCCCCCCCACCCTACACCACCACCACCAAAAGTGTATGGTGAAATGTGATAGGCAGGGTTATCAGGATTATAATAACAATCTAACCCACAATCATTTATTTGTGTTCAATCATTTTTGTCTGTGTTAATAAAAAATCTAAAAATATCAGTAAATGTATACTTTTATACATGAACATAGTTAAGCAGGGGGAAACAAATAAAATATTCACAATTGTTGGTTCTTTTCTGTGATGTGTGGTTTAACAATCATGTAATGATAAGCATAACATTTTGACAAGTTCTGTATTCATTAGCAGAAAATAACCGAACATCAGACGCTATGACCTCCTTCTCTAGAACTCTGTTTATTTTGCAGACATTTTGGTTCTTGTGTTTGTTTATCTGTCATTTGCACAGGTTACACTGGGTTCACTAAAATACCTGTGACTTGACACAGATTACAGGACATGAATAACAGATGGTATGTTGATAAAAGTAAACAATATGAAGTATACATATGGCATAGAATGTGGAATCTTGTCTACCGCACTCTCAGTTAAGGGTTATGACTGACTGTGGGTCATAAACATGAATTACAGGGAAAAAGAGCTTCTGTTGAACTGTGATCACGGCACAAATATCACATCAGGTAACGTTGTTTCATTTGAAATGTTATTACATTTTACAATTGATTAATTACAGTATTTTTGGCCAAAACAATCATTATTTACCCTAACCCTAACCCTAAAAGACCAATCTGAGACAGGTGTCTTGCCACACTGGCTAAAGTAAAACACACACTTCTTTAGGCGTTTCCCACCCGACTGGAACTGTGTGAGTGTGCATGGTGACATTTTTATATTTTACTTACTCAATTTATTTTTCTTTTTTATGTTAAACAAATAGGCTATCTACAAAGTCTTATTTCTGTTATATATATATATATATTTAAATAATTTACCAGCTTCTATATGCACTTGCTGCCAAGTGACACTTTTGTTCGTAGTGCTCTGGCTCCACCTTGTGGCTCATGGCACACTGCACTATTTAGTTTTTTTGTCTATTTGTTTGGTTGTTTGATCAGTGGGTGCTTCTCATTTCTTATTTGTGCATCCTCGTTTCCTTTCCTCGTGTCTCAGCTCTAACCCCAGAAGTGTAGGATCAGCACTGGGTGCGAGGGAAGAAAGTGAGGACGCAGGAATCGAAGGAAAGCTTATTTGTAAATTGGAATATTCTTGATCACTCGAGTGTCATCAGCTGCACTCAAGGCATCTGCCCTTATGCTGTTGAAGTTAGGGTTAGGGTTAGTTAAGAAATTAATAAATAAATATGAAAAAGCAAGATGCCTTGTTGAAATGTGTGATATGTGATTTATTTAAAGGTAAAGCATAAATTAAAATGATTATGACAGATGCGTAGGGGGAAGAGAATTTATACGTGCATCAGGTTTCTCAACAAGAAAGACTTTCGGATAGGATCCTCACTCCTCGTTCCTCGCCTTCTCGTTCCTCACTCCTCTGAAAGCGTCCTCACTCCTCGTTCCTCACTCCTCTGAAAGCGTCCTCACTCCTCGTTCCTCGCCTCCTCGTTCCTCGTTCCTCGTTCCTCGCCTCCTCGTTCCTCACTCCTCTGAAAGTGTCCTCACTCCTCGTTCCTCACTCCTCACTCCTCATTCCTCACTCCTCTGAAAGTCTCCTCACTCCTCACTCCTCACTCCTCGTTCCTCGCCTCCTCGTTCCTCACTCCTCTGAAAGCGTCCTCACTCCTTGTTCCTCGCCTCCTCGTTCCTCACTCCTCTGAAAGTGTCCTCACTACTCACTCCTCGTTCCTCACTCCTCTGAAAGCGTCCTCACTACTCACTCCTCGTTCCTCACTCCTCTGAAAGCGTCCTCACTACTCACTCCTCGTTCCTCACTCCTCTGAAAGCGTCCTCACTACTCACTCCTCGTTCCTCACTCCTCTGAAAGCGTCCTCACTACTCACTCCTTGTTCCTCACTCCTCTGAAAGCGTCCTCACTACTCACTCCTCGTTCCTCACTCCTCTGAAAGCGTCCTCACTCCTCACTCCTCGTTCCTCACTCCTCTGAAAGTGTCCTCACTCCTCACTCCTCGTTCCTCACTCCTCTGAAAGCGTCCTCACTACTCACTCCTCGTTCCTCACTCCTCTGAAAGCGTCCTCACTACTCACTCCTCGTTCCTCACTCCTCTGAAAGCGTCCTCACTCCTCACTCCTCGTTCCTCACTCCTCTGAAAGCGTCCTCACTACTCACTCCTCGTTCCTCACTCCTCTGAAAGCGTCCTCACTACTCACTCCTCGTTCCTCACTCCTCTGAAAGTGTCCTCACTCCTCACTCCTCGTTCCTCACTCCTCTGAAAGCGTCCTCACTCCTCACTCCTCGTTCCTCACTCCTCTGAAAGTGTCCTCACTCCTCACTCCTTGTTCCTCACTCCTCTGAAAGCGTCCTCACTACTCACTCCTCGTTCCTCACTCCTCTGAAAGTGTCCTCACTCCTCACTCCTCGTTCCTCACTCCTCTGAAAGCGTCCTCACTCCTCACTCCTCGTTCCTCACTCCTCTGAAAGTGTCCTCACTCCTCGCCTCCTCGCCTCCTCACTCCTCTGAATGTGTCCTCACTCCTCGTTTCTTACTCCTCACTCCTCTGAATGTGTCCTCACTCCTCGTTTCTTACTCCTCACTCCTCGTTCCTCACCTCCTTGTGGTGCAGAGAACTGAGATGTCCTCCAAGACGGCTGACTTTGATGGGTTCCGGGTCACAGGCTGGAGGACGGAGGAGCGAGGAAACGAGGAAGAGTCAATGAGAGGATTGAGAAGCACTCAGTGGGTCAAAACCCACACATGAGGAAGCATCAGTTTTTAAAGAGTTTGTGGATGAAGTTTGGGTTATGGTTTGGGAAAAAGGTTCCCTTTCCCAAAATTACTCTTCTGTGTCGTAACTGCAAGGAAAGAGTCATGTTTTAGCCATTCATTCTATGCACTCAAGATGTCTGTGTGGCATTGGCGTAGGAACCGGGGGGATGGGGGGGGGCGTGTCCCCCTCAATATTTGAAAATGCTGCATGTGTCCCACCCAAAAAATTGCCTATACCGCAGGGACAAAAACTGTGCATTTGGAACTTTTATTTTGAAAGCGCAAGTGCGACAAAGATGATATTCGGTTTTGCCAGCAAGTCAAAGCCAGAGTGATAGGTCCCATTTCATGCTATACAGTATTTGAATAATCACCATTCGCCCACCAGCTTCATATTCTTCACTTTTCACCTATAGTCGGACTCGGAGCATCTGATTGGCAGAGAGAAGTTAACATTACACTAGGAACATACAAATACGTTACCGGTGCGCACCAGCTTTGAAATGGAATACGACTCGACTTTGTATGAGGTAAATTAGTCTCAGTCAAGCGGTTGAAAACGGTAGCAAAAAAGTATCTAATCGTAGACTACAAATCAGAGCTCTAGAGTCTTTGCTACACTGCCCTCAGAGCGTTTGTTCAGTGTGTAGTAGTTCTTTCTGGGGGATATTGGTGTTGGTGTTGGTACACATATGCGGTGATAAAACTACTAATCCCATGATAAAGGCAATTACCTGCCCGCAAAATACGTCTACGTTTAATAACGTTGTATTTTGTTGGACGGAATGAGGCAGACAAGCATCGTTTTATATTATTCTATACAGTGATAAAGTTTGCACTCAATCACCACTGCATACCTTATTATTATGAAAATAGTGAAGGCTTGAAGAACTCAAATACACCATATCTGGATGCAGTCGTGTTTATTGTCTTGTTTATTTCATCAGTCAAAGCGTTTCTAACTTCTGTTTATCCTACATCGCTAGCTTCACATTAGGGCTAACGATTACTTTCTGAGGCAAATGTGGAGTTTCTGCTCAAGGGCGCCCTCTGGCTTCCAGTATGAATTAAACGTTTGGGTAACAAATAAGAAAAATAATACTTATCCCTAAATAAATCTATATGACAATCCATGTTTTTCTCCAATGTACAGTTTTCCCCCACAGTGGATGCATTAGAGGCTCATATTGCATATTAAATACATAGACTTTAAGAAATTGATATCACAGATAAAAAGCACAGAATTTCATTTATTTTTTTACATTAAATCCTCAGACCTTTCTAATGATTTTTAGTCATATGCTGTCTGTATATTAACAGGTAACCCAGCAGTTTTCTGTAAAATATAAATGTTATTATTATTAATATTATTATATTGTTTATTTATTCTTAAATACTCTATTTAATTTTTTTAAATAATGAAAATGTTATTGTAATAGTAATATTTCAAATTTTGTTAAATATTTGTATTTATCAAAATATAATAATTATTATTAGTCTCATTAATATATAAACATTAATATATAAAATGTTATATGCATACATTTTTCATTTGTAAAAAAAACACACATTTTAACCAGAATAATCGCAGTTTGGAGTAGCCTGTTCAATCTCTATTAGACTATTAATATGCTGTTTTGTCTATATCTATTGTATTTGAGGGCAAGTTTGTTTTAGCCTATTTTCTGCCAACAGAATAAAAGCCTATTAACAAAGATTGCATCATTTTATAGTTAAATGGCAATGGGATTAAAAATTGCAGTTTTAATGGGTTCCAATGGCGACATTTTTGTCCAAAAGACGCTGAGAGGAAGTATTTTGTGTACCTAGTGCAAAATAGATTTTTTAAAGGAAATGGGGGTGAAATAAATGAGCACTTACTGCACATTTCAATATGCAGAATGTTGTTTTCCCGTTACATTATCACATGAGCAAAACATACATGTTGTACCATGTCACCATACTGTATGTTACTATTATGGTGGGATGGACGTTGATTCATAGAGGCCAAAATGTCCCCCCAAAGTCAAAGTCGTTCCTATGCCCCTGCTGTGTGGACTTGACAGAATTTTCAACAACAAAAAAATCATGATCCCAGTATAGTTGGTTATGAATTAAACCAAATATTTACATGCACGCTTTCCTGACACATGCAACGACTATCCAATTTTTTTTTCTACATTTTTCAACTAAATATCGAAATAAATCTAATTATTAAACTAAATTAACCATATAAACTAAATTACTGATCTAATTACTGATCTAAAGCCAACACTGTCACTGTATGATAATTGAAATGAACTGATGACATCTCCAGAATGGCTATACGGCTGAATAAAATTCTGTTGCATTATTTTCCTGTTTTCCGGCATCCTCAATAAACCCGTCTCCGGCGTGATGCCTCTGATCTTTTGAATATTGAATAATGGCTTGGCTTGCTCAGTTGGGACACTAAATTTTTCTAAATTTTTCAACTAAATATCCAAATAAATCTAATTATTAAACTAAATTAACCATATAAACTAAATTACTGATCTAATTACTGATCTGCCCACATTGTCACTGTATGATAATTGTAATAACATTTTGTTGCATTATTTTCCTGTTTAACACTGTGAAGCTGCTTTGAGACAATCTGCATTGTAAAAAGCACTATGTAAATAAAGTAGGGCTGTCAAAAGATTAATCGCGATTAATCACATCCAAAATAAAAGTTTGTGTTTACATAATATATCTGTGTACTCTGTTAATTATTATTTATATATAAATACACACACATTCATGTATATATTTAAGAAATATTTGCATGTATATACTGTATATACATTTATATAATCTATAATATATATAAATATAAATGTTTTATATATAAAAATATTTTTTTTCTTCTAAATATATACATGCTTGTGTGTGTATTTATATATAAATAATAATTAACAGAGTACACACACATATATTATGTAAACACAAACTTTTATTTTGGATGTTATTAATCGCGATTAATCTTTTGACAGCCCTAAAATAAAGTTGACTTGACTTGACTCTTTGAACTTATGTATGCTTTTTAAATTTTGTTGTGTTGTGCACTACTGGGCCACCGTACCGAATACATTGAATTAACGTTACAAAGCGATGTTGTTTTAGCATCACTCTTGCACCCTCAGTTAATGTTGAAGCAATACTGATATTTTAACCACAAATCAATGGTAATAATATTGATTCAACATTACGAAGTGATATTTTTTCAACATGTCTTTGGCACTGCTGAAACAATGTTGAGATTTTAACCTTAAATCAACGGTAATATCATTGATTCAACATTATAAAGTGATATTTTTTCAACATCACTTTTGCACCCTGAGTTAATATTGAAATAATGTTAAGATTTAAATCATAAATCAACGGTAATATAATTGATTCAACATTATAAAGTGATATTTTTTTAACATCACTTTTGCACCCTGAATTAATATTGAAATAATGTTGAGATTTCAACCACAAATCAATTGTAATTTATCATTGAATCAACATTATGAATTGATGTTAGTTCAAGATCAAGCTTGCACCCACATTTAATGTTGAATCAATGGTGAGATAAAAATGGTAATGCTATTGATTCAACATTACACTATGATGGATTTTACATCACTGATGTTGAATCAACACTGAAATTAACAAAAATAATCAATGGTAATATTGTTTGATCAATGTTACAATGTGATGTTGATTCTAGATCACTTATGTTGAAACTGAAAATAAAACTGAAACCTAATGACAACATAAAACAATGTTGCCATCTGATGTAACAAGCTAATGTTGAAACAACATTAATATTTTAACTACACTTCAAATGGACCATTTTAAATTTGGGGAAAACCTTTTAAAATATAAATGGAACCTTCTCAGCAGTTGAGTCAATTTATTTTATTTAACAGTTTACCACAATCAGTGACAAAAAATATATAAAAGATCCTTCTTTAAAAAAGAAAGGGGGAAAAATAGGACAAAAGCATTACAACCTTTAAAAATAAAATTAGCTTCAGATGTCTGATGTTATTATAACTACAGGTGGTCCAACGGTTCAGGTTTTAATAATCTGGCTTGCATCAGACGACTGCCTCTTTTCCTTTGGGTTCTCTGAAATCTGAAAAAGAAAGCATGATATTACTCAATTCAGTTATCATACATACAGTCACATTCAAGAATGTTAATATACTAATCACAATATGATTCACTTAAAAAAAAGTTGCTCAACACAAAATATTCAAACTATGATTATAGTACCATTAAATTCTGTATATTTATGTAGTTTTTTAAAATCTATTAATGCTTCAATATCAAAATAAATTGTGTCTTATTTTTCCCACCGAGTTTATCTGCAGCCTTAATTGAACACACCTGAAGCAGCTGATCATGGTCATTAGGGTCAATGAACACTTCAGGCAGGTGTTGAGCTAAACATGTAGAGGAATAAACACCTCTGAGCTATGACCATAGACAATTACATAAATCTTACTTCATTTTCTGGGAAACTACATAGCATTCAAATAAGTTAATCTTGAAGAATAAAAGAGCTTAGGTTTTTTCAACAAAAAATTATTTAAAGGGAGAGTTCACCCTGAAATGAAAATGCTGTCATCATTTAGCTACTCACCCTCAAGTTGTTCCAAACCTGTATGAGTGTCTTTCTTCTGCTGAACACAGAATTTTCATTTCAGGGGGAACTATCCCTTTAAAGCTGTAGATTAACAATATCACAAAACAGCCATGCCAGTCATTTTCTCAATAAACACAAGACATTTTTTATAATTTGGGTTTCAGTGGAAACAGGCTAAACAGTTCCTAAATGTAATAGTGATTCAGGAATATGAATAATTACCTGATTAGTAATAAAGGGATAAGGAGATAAGTCACAGGTCAGGTGATTATGCTGTTGACAATAACTCAATTTAATCAATGTCAGCATTATTAGGAGGTGCTTCTCATTTTTTAAATTGTCCATCTTCATCTGCCTTCACTCCTACTAAAGAAGCAATGTGCTCTACAAGCACTGATGGATGAAGACATGGGCTGTGTGCAGTGTGACATTCCTACTCATGTCTAGTGATGTTACGTCTGACACTGACGCTCCGAAGCTTGCTTCAAACTCGAACGGTCCTTGCAATGAAGCACTGCTTCGAAGCTTGTATCATTACGTCACTAGTCACGTGAAAATTACATCTGAAGCAAACACACTGGCTGCGTTCGAAACCGCATACTTCCCTGCTATATAGTCTGTAAAAAGCAGTAGGCGAGCGAAAAGTATGTCTGAATCCTTTGTATTTATAAAAGAGTAGGCGAGAACTACCGGGGTTGTGTGTGTGTGTGTGTGTGTGTGTGTGTGTGCTATAATGTAGAGTTCACTGTGGTCAACACTGTTAACTTTACATGAACGTCAGTAATGTTAATAAATCTACATAAAGTAACTAAACATAAGTTATCTTTTTTATTTGTCCATTAGTACTGTTGATGAATTGAGGAACATTAACACATCAGCAACTACCTCAACATTTAAATGTAGTATTGAGCACAAACTTTTGTGCTTTTATCAAGGTGTTGTTTAAGATCCAGGTAACATGAATGTTTTCTGATGTTACAGGGGCAGAAGAGCACGTGTGTGTGTGTGTGTGTGTGTGTGTGTGTGTGTTTGTTTATCTGGTGGAGACTGGAGAGAGGCTGATGAAGGAAGGCTGGCATCAAAGGCTTTGAGTATACTACAGAAATGAATAAAACATCAATTTAAATATTAAGTTGTATTTTATTTTAATTTCAAACAGAGTTATTTCAGCACTTTTCTGATTCTTGAAGTCTGTGCATTTGCTGAAGAGCTTCTGTGGTTGAGCCTTGCTCAAGGACACACTGGTGGTGACGGCTGCGGAGATCCAAGCAGAAACCTTCTGCTTATCAGTTCAGTGTTTAGCTCACTACACCACAAAAGTCATAAAGCTACAATACAAATAGCATGTAATTGTAAAAATAGTAAATCACATATGGCAAGAAATGGGATGCTGACAACATGAATTGTAAAATGTTTTAAGTAGTCATGCTGATGGAGAGCAGGCAGACGGATGTTTGGAGCAGACATCAGCAGTCAGAGATTGTCCCGCACATGTTCTTCACTCTTGCTTCAGGGTTGTGGGGTTCAGGAGGGACATGATGGACATGATGGACGGCTGGGACAGGTGAAGGTGTTCACGGTGGTCAACTGCTTCATCAATATAAAGCCACAGAAGCACAGCTGTGTTGAGATGGCAGCAGATGTGGGGTTCACCGCCTGTAAATGCGTGATGGTTTGGTAGAACAATACGTTTGAATAAAGCTGTTTCATGTGTTGGTGACTTATTCATTTGTGATGTTTACTTTTATTCATTCTTTTACTCATTAATTCATGTTTCCTATTGTTGTCAGTAAATAAAATATTTTATTAACTCATGCATTTATGCATTGCTTGACTGAAAATTGGTATTCACATTGGCTGCATTTGTCTAGTGTGTATTCATGCATCGCTATGTCATATGACAAAAAGTTGCATTTTGCTTGTTTTACTAAAACAATATAATTTTCAGTAAAAAAGAAAAAGTATATATAATATAATTAATTATTGGTCAGCATTTGTTATTATTATTGTAAGCGTTTTAGTGGGCTGACAATGCAATTCATTCTGGGGTAATCTTAATTTTGAATAGTGAACTTACATTTTTCGAGTATAAAATCAACAGTGTTCTCCAAAGGTGAGATCTTCGAGCAGCTGAAAGAGTCTCTGTGCAAACACTGAGGGAAACCGTGGAGTTACTGATGCTTTGAGCTCTCACTGCACCTGTCACTCATATCTCTTATTTTATAATTACATGGTTGTATCTTTAACAATCATAATGATAAAACAAATATCATGGGTTTGCATATATTATATGCAAAGAAAAAACAATAACAAAGTTAGATATCTTTGAATAATTCATCATAATGCAATAAAAATGTTATTTCATAAGATTGAGGGATGAAACGAGTTAAATTTAACAAGAAAAAGGAAAATATAAAGGAGATTTAGGCCAATTTTGCTTGTGGATGAATTGTTTGGCATATAAAATGAAGTTAACAACATATTCAAGAGATCACGATTTTGGGTTTTGGTAGGGATAAAACTGGGTCAGATTAGAAGGGTTAATATCACAAAATAAATGGGCAGCTGTTTCTTCAACAAGACCACAAAATTAGCAAGTTTAATCAATATTAAGATATTTATAGATCGATGAATTAAACCTGTCACTCGTCTTTCAAGTCGTTGTGCTTGAGATAACGTCGTAGGTCACATGATAACGTCAACATGGCGCATAAAGTGCGGATCGCATTCATACTTAACGAGATCAGGCAATATAGTACCTACTCTTTTAGCGCTCGTTAAGTAAGTACTAATTGAAAATGAGTACCTACTCAATGAGTATACAGTTTCGAACGCAGCCACTGGTTCACTCCTGTAGTGAACCACCTGACTGCTTTGACAGCCCAATCCTGTGTTGACAGGTTTGAAACCTGGCGGCTGAATTTCTTATAAAAGTGAAGCAAAACCGTGGCAACACCGTGGGTTGTAGTAGTCGGTGTTTGGATTGGCGTTATTGTTGAGGAGAGTGGATTGAGTTTATTTCAGTGTCACCCTCTGAAATATGTTTTATTTATTTTTATTATTAATTAGAGAACATATGAACATTGTTACATAAAAACACGTATCAAAGACAGAAACTTCAAAAACCTCTGCTACATTATACAAGTACAACCAGTTACACAAAGCACATCCTTTTCAATAGGGGTGTGCATTGGCACTGCCCTCACAATTCGATTCGATTACAATTCACCAGGTAACGATTCGATTCAATTCGATTCTACGATGCATTGCGATGCATCAAAATTCTACTGCACACAACAAGGCAAATTTTTAATCAGTCATGAGGCAATACAAGCAGTCAGATATTGAACAACAGATTTTATTGGCTGCTATGTGTGTATTATAACTCTCCTGTATCTTTGACATACATTTCATTAAATAAAATTAAATTGAATGGTACAGGGTATTGGATATGGCCTTTTCAAACCTGAAAAAGAAAACATAAATCACTGCTTTCAGTGCTTTGAATGAGAAATGTTTCTCTTCTCTCTGCTTTAGAACCATTTGAAATTATATAGAGCAATAATAACCAACTAAGCCAACTTTTTCCAGCAGGGAACATAAGTGTTTTTTTTTTACACACAGTAAAAAGCTCTAAGACAGGGCACTTCATGAACTCCTGTGCAAATATTAATCCGTAATTACAGTCACACTATTGTAACAACAACCACCACCCAGGCACCCAGCAATACAAATATTCAGTGCAACACACACAGTAACGTTGACACTAGGGACTCGTCAATTCTCGTGCTTGATTTTAGTGTGGCAGGCGCGTTAGCAGGGCGTAAGCAGTGCGTATTTTTTTCGGCGCCCATGTTAACAGATTAGAGCAGGGCTGTCCAAAGTCGGTCCTGGAGGGCCACTGTCCTGCAGAGTTTAGCTCTTACTTGCCTCAACACCCGTCTGGAAGTTTCTAGTATGCCTAGTAAGACCTTGATTAGCTGGTTCAGGTGTGTTTAATTGGGGTTGAAGCTAAACTCTGCAGGACAGTGGCCCTCCAGGAGCAGGATTGGACACCCCTGGATTAGAGCATTCACATCACACGCAGAGGCGGCGTGGCAGCTCATCGCATCGCAGGAGCAGAGCAGCAGTGCCGCGATCGCTTCGTCGCCGAGTCTATTTTTGTATATAGGACGTGGGTGGACCTTAGGTGGGTGGGACTAGTGTTTGACTTGGGTGGGACTTAGGTGGGTGGGACTTGTGTTTGACTTGGGTGGGACTTAGGTGGGTGGGACTTGTTTGACTTGGGTGGGACTTAGATGGGTGGGACTTGTGTTTGGCTTGGGTGGGACTTAGGTGGGTGGGACTTGTGTTTGACTTGGGTGGGACTTAGGTGGGTGGGACTTGTGTTTGACTTGGGTGGGACTTAGGTGGGTGGGACTTGTGTTTGACTTGGGTGGGACTTGTGTTTGACTTGGGTGGGACTTAGGTGGGTGGGACTTGTGCTTGACTTGGGTGGGACTTAGGTGGATGGGACTTGTGTTTGACTTGGGTGGGACTTGTGTTTGACTTGGGTGGGTTAGGGTTAGGTTAGGGGAAATTACAACATCTCCCCCCCAAGCCAGCACTCGTCAGGGTTAGGGTTAGGTAGGGTTAGGTAATAGGCACTTTTGTGAACTGGGTTAGGGTTAGGGTTAGGTAATAGGGTTAGGTTTTTTGGAAGGAAATAGCAACGTCTCCCCCCAGGCAACCATATCTCAGGTCACCCAGTTTGGTATAGGGAGAAACGCAGAAAATGCACAGGCCGGCGCATGTTTTTTGAAAGGATCAGCAGGCTTCCCTATCTTCCACCAACCAATCTAAACCAAGTCTAAGAGCAAAGAGATAAGAAGGGTGTGACGGGATTTCGTCAGAACCCCTTCCGGGCTGTAGTTAGCCTCCTCTCTAGCTCCCCTACTCAATCCCACTTCGGCTATCCACCTCAGGATCTAGTAGGGCAGCGCTCCACCCTCCCTCCACCCCAACCACCCCCGAACTCAAGTCCTATGAGACTCCACCATGAGACTCCCCCACTGACCCAGTCCCCTTGACCATGCCTGGTTAACTCAGAATCCTCATCTTGTCTTCCGGTAGTCCAGCTAGGTTTTCCTTATACGTAATCAAACCCAGTCAGGAATACAAAGGTCTTTAACTGGACTTGGTCCCAACCAGCGAATCAAACCACACCCCAAGGGGTTATGGCCCAATAATCCTGGCCAGGCATCGTATTCCCATGAGCTTTTTCTCTTTTCTACCCCCCGATTCCGCAACCTCCCCCCCACCTGATATGCCAACATTCCACCCCTACCTCTACCTCATAGGAAATCTATTAGTCCAACACCCACCTCTCTTAATAGTTTTCCTCCTATTCCTCTTTTTCTGTCAAGTTCCACTCTACTGTTGAAATGTTGTAAGGTTATCCTCCTCAAAAAAAGAACACATCCTCAGTGGTGTACCTCTAGATCATTGGGTGTTTCGGCTCTTTAAACACCATACACCCTCCCCAGAGGCGGCCCGCCCAAGGGAGATCAGCCCCCGGCGTGTGTTCCTCCCCATTTAGCTATTCCCCACCAACCCACCCTGCCCTCCCTTTCCCCCGTCCACCTTTATCAAAACTACAAGTTCCCCCCCACCTCCCCCCAACAACCTCAACCCATCTATGAAAATCCTCTAATGCTAATCATCGATGGAAGACGGGATACCAATTAAGGCCCTTTAATCCAAGGCCACCTTCCCTGC
>NW_027645659.1:0-45000 GCF_949357685.1 Gobio gobio | reverse complement strand
TCTCTTTTAATTAATGTGGCTAGGGGCTCTACAGAAATTGCATATAGTAATGCAGACAGGGGACATCCCTGTCTCACTGACCTTGCAATCTCAAACTTATCCGTTAACACTCCATTTATCTTTACACAGCTCTTTGCCCTCTCATATAGTTTCCTCACCCATCCCACCATTTTCACCCCAAATCCAAACTTTTCTAATACTCTAAATAGATATTCATGCTCAACCCTATCGAAAGCTTTATTCCAATCTATCCCCAATACAATTCCTCCCTTCCTATCTTGTTTCATATATTCTATCACATCTCTTATTGTCGCTATCGTATCCGCTATATCCCTACCTGGTACACTATAACTCTGCGTTGGTTGCACTATACCCCCAATCACTCTTTTTACCCTATTAGCTAAAATTTTGGTCAATATTTTGTAATCAACATTTAGCAGACTGATTGGTCTGTAATTCCCTATATCCAATCTATTTCCCTTCTTATAAACTAAAGCTATCACTCCCTCTACCATCCTGTCTTGTACTACCCCTGTTCTTTCTATTCCTTTAAATACTTCCACCAATATTGGTGCTACCTCTTCTTTATATACCTTATACCACTCAATACCTATTCCATCACTTCCCGGGCTTTTTCCGCTCTTTAACCCCCCTATTGCTTCTATCACTTCTGCCTCTTCTATCTCCCTATCACACCAGTCTCCATCTTCCTTCATTAGAAAATTTTCCACGCTTTCCAACACATCACCCATACTTTTCTCATCTACTCCTCCCTTTTTATATAATTCTTCATAAAATTCCTGTACTCTCTCTAAAATCTCTACATAGTCTTTTGTTGTCTTACCTTCTTTTGTATTTATTTCATGAATATATGTTTTACTTTGTCTCCTTTTCTCAAGACCCAAAAAATACCCTGTACATTTTTCACCTTCTAATGCATATTTTGCCTTGCTTCTTAAGATTGCTCCTCTACATTTCTCTCTCTCATATTTCTCTAATGCCATTTTAACCTCTATATATTTTTCCATACTGTATCCGTCTTCATCCTCTACCTTGTCTAACTCTTCTCTCAATCTTTCTCTTAACAAACTTTCTTCCTTTATCTTTTTCCTCCTTCTTTTCTTACTGTATTTTATGCTAATTGATTTGATTTGATCCTTCATTTTCTCCCATCTCTCTCCTATTCCATCATCTGTGACACCATTCCTTTTATACTCATCTATCCTCTCATTCTCTCTATTCAATAAATCTTTCATCTGCATCTCATATTCTCCTTCCTCAATATACCCTGCATTCAATACCCACATCCCTCCTCCTACCTCTTCATTTCCTATCTTGATTTTGAATCTAACACTATCATGATCACTTAAACTATTTTCTTGATACCTTATCCCATCTATATACCTAATTATTCCTTCCTTTGCTAACACTAAATCTATTCTACTCTGTTTCAATATCCCTTCCCTTAACTGCCTCCTACTGAATTCCCTCTTATCTGGATTTTCATATCTCCATACATCTATCAATCCCTTGTCCCTTATTATATCCAACAACAATCCCCTCGACTTCTCCCATCTAAATTTTACTCCCTTGCCGACATCCAATCTACTGCATTTTGTGTTGAAGTCTCCCACTATAATGCATTTCCCAACCACCAACCCTCTTAACTCTTCTATAACCTCTCTCTTGTCCAATTCTATATTTGGAACATATATATTTATTAATCTAAAATCTATCTCTCCATACTTAAATTCCACTACCAAAATCCTTCCTCTCTGATCTTTATATATTTCTTTTATATTATCTACTTTGTCTGTTTTTATTAATATTGCCACACCTCTTGCATTACTGGCTCCATTATTATAATATATATCCCCCCTCCACTCTTCTCTCATCTCCCTCACCTTATCTTCTTCCCAATTTGTTTCCTGTATACAAATTATATCACTCCTATATGTAAATAGTAAATCTTTCATCTTCCTTTTATCCCTTAACCCATTTATGTTTATTGATGTTACCGTGGCCATGAGAGCAACCCAAAAAAAATAAAAAATAAATTGAGGCATAACACAAAAATCACATACTTTTTACCCACTTGAAATTCTAATACATCATGCTCACTAAATGCTGTAAACCCATAAGCTTTGCGCATGTTTCCAAGTCCATTAGTATTTAAGGACGCTACTTTAATCATAGCAGTAGTTAAAAGAAGCAGGATGTACCTCATTTCTTTTTCTTTAGGTTCCCCTTCTCTCCTTTGTCATTTAGCAGCCTTTTTTTTCTACCAATCAGTTGCATATTTTCACAAGCTGTTTCATTATACAAATCATACTCATCGTCATCATACTCAGCATCATCACTCTCATCGTCACTATCATCATCATCATCATCATCATCATCACCATTACTCTCATTCTTACTTCTATAGTCAATTTTAGCCAAACATGGAGATTTTGGGGTCTCATCGACCACAGTTGTTTTACTCACATGCCCTTCCTTTTCTTTATTGTCCATTAACCGCCGGTCCACTGGTCCCATTCTCTGGAGGCTGGGAGTGCCACCCTCGGCTTGAGTTGTGTGGTCCTCTTGTCCCGAATGCAGTGGCTGACTGCCCATATCATCAAAGGTACTCCCCATCGCGCCTCCTTGTATGGTTCGGTTCTCTTCCCCATGCGCTCCCTTGGACGAGCTCGTATCCCCCATCATATCACTGTACCGTGCACCACTCAATTCTTCGCACTCTCTGGCATAATGCCCTTGTTTACCACACTTATGACAGGCGAATTCAGGGCAGTCTCTTAATACATGTCCAGGTTGGATACAAATACGACAGACTTTCACCTGTTTGTTGTGAATTACCCGAAAATACTCTGCACCCTCCAGCGTTTCAAATTTGGTCGAGTACGGCAACGACTGAACAGTGTCTGAGAATTTGACCTTACAAAAGCGAGTCCCATCTGCAATGTCCGTTCCCGGCCATTTCCTCCTCTTGATCGGGGTTGTTGCTTTGACCCCCCAACCATTAAGCTTCTCCAGAATCTCCTCGTCTGTTATGTAAACCGGTAGATTCATGAATGAAACAACAAGCTCATCATTAGCAAGATCTCTGGCCATAATTTGACAGTTCCTAATTTTAAAGCCATCAATCAGTCTTTCCTTCCCTTTTATGTGATTCATTGTGATTTCATATTTTTGGTCTCCTTTAAACCGGCATCCATTAACCGCTCCACACACTTCCTTGATTCCTCTAAGTAACTCCATCATTGTGATTTTCTCCTCTCCAACAATCTCCACACTCACTGTTAGTTTCTTGTCAAACATCTTCTCCTCCATTTCAACGTGATTCCCGGTGCCTTTTTTAGGTCCTAGGCCTGTTTGTTGCACTCCATTGTTTCCCTCCATGTGCTCCATTCAATATCAAAACAAACTCAAAAAACCTCCCCCCACAAACAGCAGACGCTGCAGGTGAGCGGGGAGAAAACAAAACTGAGAACTTGGAGAAAACAAAACTTTAAATTCAACCTGAAAGTTCAGAAAATAGCTTGAAGCTTCAAACACTCTTTGCACCAGCTCAGAGGGGTGTGGCCATAAGCGAAAGCTGCTGCAAAATTCTGGCTATTTAAGAGTTCAAGAACTCTTCTTCTTCTTCTTCTTCTTCTTCTTCTTCGTACTTGGATCGGTCGTGCTCAGGGTGGTATGGCCATAAGCGAAATCCGCAGCCAAATTCTGGCTGTTTAACAGGTTCAAACACTCTTTTTTTTTTTTTTTTTTTTTTTTTTTTTGGAATTCTTCTTCTTTCTAAAACAAAAATGCTTATAGCACCTGGTATTGCCACTGCATACCTTGCTGGGCACACGGACGGATGCAACAGCTCAACAACTTTAGGGATAGGGTATGTTAAAGCTTTCGTGTTCACGAATGGCTTCACTCCACCACGATATCTGAGGGCATCTACTGAAAGAAGGCAACAAGATCCGCAGCAGGAGGAGCTGATCCCATGGAGACCTAGAGGCGGTGAATGACTTCACAGAATTTTGCTCGATTTGGAAGGGGAAACTGAAAGGGCCCTACAGACATTGGGCATGCACCAGTTCTTGACACAAGAGAACACAAAGGAAAATAAAGAGTGGCAGGAGGGGACGCATCTAGTCCTGTGAAGCAGGCTTGATCTCAGCTGCAAAAAGATGGAGCGCTTCACGGATTTGCGTGTCATCCTTTCGCAGGGGCCATGCTAATCTTCTCTGTATCGATCCAATTTTAGTATATGTGCTGCCTTAGCAAGCACAAGCCTGACGGCCCGCCCAAGGCATATGTACCCCCCGGGTCCCAGCGAGCTCTCACCAAGGTGGTAGGGCCCAGCGAGCCATCTCGCCACTGCATACCTTGCTGGGCACACGGACGGATGCAACAGCTCAACAACTTTAGGGATAGGGTATGTTAAAGCTTTCGTGTTCACGAATGGCTTCACTCCACCACGATATCTGAGGGCATCTACTGAAAGAAGGCAACAAGATCCGCAGCAGGAGGAGCTGATCCCATGGAGACCTAGAGGCGGTGAATGACTTCACAGAATTTTGCTCGATTTGGAAGGGGAAACTGAAAGGGCCCTACAGACATTGGGCATGCACCAGTTCTTGACACAAGAGAACACAAAGGAAAATAAAGAGTGGCAGGAGGGGACGCATCTAGTCCTGTGAAGCAGGCTTGATCTCAGCTGCAAAAAGATGGAGCGCTTCACGGATTTGCGTGTCATCCTTTCGCAGGGGCCATGCTAATCTTCTCTGTATCGATCCAATTTTAGTATATGTGCTGCCTTAGCAAGCACAAGCCTGACGGCCCGCCCAAGGCATATGTACCCCCCGGGTCCCAGCGAGCTCTCACCAAGGTGGTAGGGCCCAGCGAGCCATCTCGCCACTGCATACCTTGCTGGGCACACGGACGGATGCAACAGCTCAACAACTTTAGGGATAGGGTATGTTAAAGCTTTCGTGTTCACGAATGGCTTCACTCCACCACGATATCTGAGGGCATCTACTGAAAGAAGGCAACAAGATCCGCAGCAGGAGGAGCTGATCCCATGGAGACCTAGAGGCGGTGAATGACTTCACAGAATTTTGCTCGATTTGGAAGGGGAAACTGAAAGGGCCCTACAGACATTGGGCATGCACCAGTTCTTGACACAAGAGAACACAAAGGAAAATAAAGAGTGGCAGGAGGGGACGCATCTAGTCCTGTGAAGCAGGCTTGATCTCAGCTGCAAAAAGATGGAGCGCTTCACGGATTTGCGTGTCATCCTTTCGCAGGGGCCATGCTAATCTTCTCTGTATCGATCCAATTTTAGTATATGTGCTGCCTTAGCAAGCACAAGCCTGACGGCCCGCCCAAGGCATATGTACCCCCCGGGTCCCAGCGAGCTCTCACCAAGGTGGTAGGGCCCAGCGAGCCATCTCGCCACTGCATACCTTGCTGGGCACACGGACGGATGCAACAGCTCAACAACTTTAGGGATAGGGTATGTTAAAGCTTTCGTGTTCACGAATGGCTTCACTCCACCACGATATCTGAGGGCATCTACTGAAAGAAGGCAACAAGATCCGCAGCAGGAGGAGCTGATCCCATGGAGACCTAGAGGCGGTGAATGACTTCACAGAATTTTGCTCGATTTGGAAGGGGAAACTGAAAGGGCCCTACAGACATTGGGCATGCACCAGTTCTTGACACAAGAGAACACAAAGGAAAATAAAGAGTGGCAGGAGGGGACGCATCTAGTCCTGTGAAGCAGGCTTGATCTCAGCTGCAAAAAGATGGAGCGCTTCACGGATTTGCGTGTCATCCTTTCGCAGGGGCCATGCTAATCTTCTCTGTATCGATCCAATTTTAGTATATGTGCTGCCTTAGCAAGCACAAGCCTGACGGCCCGCCCAAGGCATATGTACCCCCCGGGTCCCAGCGAGCTCTCACCAAGGTGGTAGGGCCCAGCGAGCCATCTCGCCACTGCATACCTTGCTGGGCACACGGACGGATGCAACAGCTCAACAACTTTAGGGATAGGGTATGTTAAAGCTTTCGTGTTCACGAATGGCTTCACTCCACCACGATATCTGAGGGCATCTACTGAAAGAAGGCAACAAGATCCGCAGCAGGAGGAGCTGATCCCATGGAGACCTAGAGGCGGTGAATGACTTCACAGAATTTTGCTCGATTTGGAAGGGGAAACTGAAAGGGCCCTACAGACATTGGGCATGCACCAGTTCTTGACACAAGAGAACACAAAGGAAAATAAAGAGTGGCAGGAGGGGACGCATCTAGTCCTGTGAAGCAGGCTTGATCTCAGCTGCAAAAAGATGGAGCGCTTCACGGATTTGCGTGTCATCCTTTCGCAGGGGCCATGCTAATCTTCTCTGTATCGATCCAATTTTAGTATATGTGCTGCCTTAGCAAGCACAAGCCTGACGGCCCGCCCAAGGCATATGTACCCCCCGGGTCCCAGCGAGCTCTCACCAAGGTGGTAGGGCCCAGCGAGCCATCTCGCCACTGCATACCTTGCTGGGCACACGGACGGATGCAACAGCTCAACAACTTTAGGGATAGGGTATGTTAAAGCTTTCGTGTTCACGAATGGCTTCACTCCACCACGATATCTGAGGGCATCTACTGAAAGAAGGCAACAAGATCCGCAGCAGGAGGAGCTGATCCCATGGAGACCTAGAGGCGGTGAATGACTTCACAGAATTTTGCTCGATTTGGAAGGGGAAACTGAAAGGGCCCTACAGACATTGGGCATGCACCAGTTCTTGACACAAGAGAACACAAAGGAAAATAAAGAGTGGCAGGAGGGGACGCATCTAGTCCTGTGAAGCAGGCTTGATCTCAGCTGCAAAAAGATGGAGCGCTTCACGGATTTGCGTGTCATCCTTTCGCAGGGGCCATGCTAATCTTCTCTGTATCGATCCAATTTTAGTATATGTGCTGCCTTAGCAAGCACAAGCCTGACGGCCCGCCCAAGGCATATGTACCCCCCGGGTCCCAGCGAGCTCTCACCAAGGTGGTAGGGCCCAGCGAGCCATCTCGCCACTGCATACCTTGCTGGGCACACGGACGGATGCAACAGCTCAACAACTTTAGGGATAGGGTATGTTAAAGCTTTCGTGTTCACGAATGGCTTCACTCCACCACGATATCTGAGGGCATCTACTGAAAGAAGGCAACAAGATCCGCAGCAGGAGGAGCTGATCCCATGGAGACCTAGAGGCGGTGAATGACTTCACAGAATTTTGCTCGATTTGGAAGGGGAAACTGAAAGGGCCCTACAGACATTGGGCATGCACCAGTTCTTGACACAAGAGAACACAAAGGAAAATAAAGAGTGGCAGGAGGGGACGCATCTAGTCCTGTGAAGCAGGCTTGATCTCAGCTGCAAAAAGATGGAGCGCTTCACGGATTTGCGTGTCATCCTTTCGCAGGGGCCATGCTAATCTTCTCTATATCGATCCAATTTTAGTATATGTGCTGCCTTAGCAAGCACAAGCCTGACGGCCCGCCCAAGGCATATGTACCCCCCGGGTCCCAGCGAGCTCTCACCAAGGTGGTAGGGCCCAGCGAGCCATCTCGCCACTGCATACCTTGCTGGGCACACGGACGGATGCAACAGCTCAACAACTTTAGGGATAGGGTATGTTAAAGCTTTCGTGTTCACGAATGGCTTCACTCCACCACGATATCTGAGGGCATCTACTGAAAGAAGGCAACAAGATCCGCAGCAGGAGGAGCTGATCCCATGGAGACCTAGAGGCGGTGAATGACTTCACAGAATTTTGCTCGATTTGGAAGGGGAAACTGAAAGGGCCCTACAGACATTGGGCATGCACCAGTTCTTGACACAAGAGAACACAAAGGAAAATAAAGAGTGGCAGGAGGGGACGCATCTAGTCCTGTGAAGCAGGCTTGATCTCAGCTGCAAAAAGATGGAGCGCTTCACGGATTTGCGTGTCATCCTTTCGCAGGGGCCATGCTAATCTTCTCTGTATCGATCCAATTTTAGTATATGTGCTGCCTTAGCAAGCACAAGCCTGACGGCCCGCCCAAGGCATATGTACCCCCCGGGTCCCAGCGAGCTCTCACCAAGGTGGTAGGGCCCAGCGAGCCATCTCGCCACTGCATACCTTGCTGGGCACACGGACGGATGCAACAGCTCAACAACTTTAGGGATAGGGTATGTTAAAGCTTTCGTGTTCACGAATGGCTTCACTCCACCACGATATCTGAGGGCATCTACTGAAAGAAGGCAACAAGATCCGCAGCAGGAGGAGCTGATCCCATGGAGACCTAGAGGCGGTGAATGACTTCACAGAATTTTGCTCGATTTGGAAGGGGAAACTGAAAGGGCCCTACAGACATTGGGCATGCACCAGTTCTTGACACAAGAGAACACAAAGGAAAATAAAGAGTGGCAGGAGGGGACGCATCTAGTCCTGTGAAGCAGGCTTGATCTCAGCTGCAAAAAGATGGAGCGCTTCACGGATTTGCGTGTCATCCTTTCGCAGGGGCCATGCTAATCTTCTCTGTATCGATCCAATTTTAGTATATGTGCTGCCTTAGCAAGCACAAGCCTGACGGCCCGCCCAAGGCATATGTACCCCCCGGGTCCCAGCGAGCTCTCACCAAGGTGGTAGGGCCCAGCGAGCCATCTCGCCACTGCATACCTTGCTGGGCACACGGACGGATGCAACAGCTCAACAACTTTAGGGATAGGGTATGTTAAAGCTTTCGTGTTCACGAATGGCTTCACTCCACCACGATATCTGAGGGCATCTACTGAAAGAAGGCAACAAGATCCGCAGCAGGAGGAGCTGATCCCATGGAGACCTAGAGGCGGTGAATGACTTCACAGAATTTTGCTCGATTTGGAAGGGGAAACTGAAAGGGCCCTACAGACATTGGGCATGCACCAGTTCTTGACACAAGAGAACACAAAGGAAAATAAAGAGTGGCAGGAGGGGACGCATCTAGTCCTGTGAAGCAGGCTTGATCTCAGCTGCAAAAAGATGGAGCGCTTCACGGATTTGCGTGTCATCCTTTCGCAGGGGCCATGCTAATCTTCTCTGTATCGATCCAATTTTAGTATATGTGCTGCCTTAGCAAGCACAAGCCTGACGGCCCGCCCAAGGCATATGTACCCCCCGGGTCCCAGCGAGCTCTCACCAAGGTGGTAGGGCCCAGCGAGCCATCTCGCCACTGCATACCTTGCTGGGCACACGGACGGATGCAACAGCTCAACAACTTTAGGGATAGGGTATGTTAAAGCTTTCGTGTTCACGAATGGCTTCACTCCACCACGATATCTGAGGGCATCTACTGAAAGAAGGCAACAAGATCCGCAGCAGGAGGAGCTGATCCCATGGAGACCTAGAGGCGGTGAATGACTTCACAGAATTTTGCTCGATTTGGAAGGGGAAACTGAAAGGGCCCTACAGACATTGGGCATGCACCAGTTCTTGACACAAGAGAACACAAAGGAAAATAAAGAGTGGCAGGAGGGGACGCATCTAGTCCTGTGAAGCAGGCTTGATCTCAGCTGCAAAAAGATGGAGCGCTTCACGGATTTGCGTGTCATCCTTTCGCAGGGGCCATGCTAATCTTCTCTGTATCGATCCAATTTTAGTATATGTGCTGCCTTAGCAAGCACAAGCCTGACGGCCCGCCCAAGGCCCAAGGCATATGTACCCCCCGGGTCCCAGCGAGCTCTCACCAAGGTGGTAGGGCCCAGCGAGCCATCTCGCCACTGCATACCTTGCTGGGCACACGGACGGATGCAACAGCTCAACAACTTTAGGATAGGGTATGTTAAAGCTTTCGTGTTCACGAATGGCTTCACTCCACCACGATATCTGAGGGCATCTACTGAAAGAAGGCAACAAGATCCGCAGCAGGAGGAGCTGATCCCATGGAGACCTGTGAATGACTTC
This sequence comes from Gobio gobio, assembly GCF_949357685.1. NCBI lineage: Eukaryota > Metazoa > Chordata > Actinopteri > Cypriniformes > Gobionidae > Gobio > Gobio gobio. Next base: position 35,035 of record NW_027645659.1, on the reverse strand, counting down.
ACAGAATTTTGCTCGATTTGGAAGGGGAAACTGAAAGGGCCCTACAGACATTGGGCATGCACCAGTTCTTGACACAAGAGAACACAAAGGAAAATAAAGAGTGGCAGGAGGGGACGCATCTAGTCCTGTGAAGCAGGCTTGATCTCAGCTGCAAAAAGATGGAGCGCTTCACGGATTTGCGTGTCATCCTTTCGCAGGGGCCATGCTAATCTTCTCTGTATCGATCCAATTTTAGTATATGTGCTGCCTTAGCAAGCACAAGCCTGACGGCCCGCCCAAGGCATATGTACCCCCCGGGTCCCAGCGAGCTCTCACCAAGGTGGTAGGGCCCAGCGAGCCATCTCGCCACTGCATACCTTGCTGGGCACACGGACGGATGCAACAGCTCAACAACTTTAGGGATAGGGTATGTTAAAGCTTTCGTGTTCACGAATGGCTTCACTCCACCACGATATCTGAGGGCATCTACTGAAAGAAGGCAACAAGATCCGCAGCAGGAGGAGCTGATCCCATGGAGACCTAGAGGCGGTGAATGACTTCACAGAATTTTGCTCGATTTGGAAGGGGAAACTGAAAGGGCCCTACAGACATTGGGCATGCACCAGTTCTTGACACAAGAGAACACAAAGGAAAATAAAGAGTGGCAGGAGGGGACGCATCTAGTCCTGTGAAGCAGGCTTGATCTCAGCTGCAAAAAGATGGAGCGCTTCACGGATTTGCGTGTCATCCTTTCGCAGGGGCCATGCTAATCTTCTCTGTATCGATCCAATTTTAGTATATGTGCTGCCTTAGCAAGCACAAGCCTGACGGCCCCGCCCAAGGCATATGTACCCCCCGGGTCCCAGCGAGCTCTCACCAAGGTGGTAGGGCCCAGCGAGCCATCTCGCCACTGCATACCTTGCTGGGCACACGGACGGATGCAACAGCTCAACAACTTTAGGGATAGGGTATGTTAAAGCTTTCGTGTTCACGAATGGCTTCACTCCACCACGATATCTGAGGGCATCTACTGAAAGAAGGCAACAAGATCCGCAGCAGGAGGAGCTGATCCCATGGAGACCTAGAGGCGGTGAATGACTTCACAGAATTTTGCTCGATTTGGAAGGGGAAACTGAAAGGGCCCTACAGACATTGGGCATGCACCAGTTCTTGACACAAGAGAACACAAAGGAAAATAAAGAGTGGCAGGAGGGGACGCATCTAGTCCTGTGAAGCAGGCTTGATCTCAGCTGCAAAAAGATGGAGCGCTTCACGGATTTGCGTGTCATCCTTTCGCAGGGGCCATGCTAATCTTCTCTGTATCGATCCAATTTTAGTATATGTGCTGCCTTAGCAAGCACAAGCCTGACGGCCCGCCCAAGGCATATGTACCCCCCGGGTCCAGCGAGCTCTCACCAAGGTGGTAGGGCCCAGCGAGCCATCTCGCCACTGCATACCTTGCTGGGCACACGGACGGATGCAACAGCTCAACAACTTTAGGGATAGGGTATGTTAAAGCTTTCGTGTTCACGAATGGCTTCACTCCACCACGATATCTGAGGGCATCTACTGAAAGAAGGCAACAAGATCCGCAGCAGGAGGAGCTGATCCCATGGAGACCTAGAGGCGGTGAATGACTTCACAGAATTTTGCTCGATTTGGAAGGGGAAACTGAAAGGGCCCTACAGACATTGGGCATGCACCAGTTCTTGACACAAGAGAACACAAAGGAAAATAAAGAGTGGCAGGAGGGGACGCATCTAGTCCTGTGAAGCAGGCTTGATCTCAGCTGCAAAAAGATGGAGCGCTTCACGGATTTGCGTGTCATCCTTTCGCAGGGGCCATGCTAATCTTCTCTGTATCGATCCAATTTTAGTATATGTGCTGCCTTAGCAAGCACAAGCCTGACGGCCCGCCCAAGGCATATGTACCCCCCGGGTCCCAGCGAGCTCTCACCAAGGTGGTAGGGCCCAGCGAGCCATCTCGCCACTGCATACCTTGCTGGGCACACGGACGGATGCAACAGCTCAACAACTTTAGGGATAGGGTATGTTAAAGCTTTCGTGTTCACGAATGGCTTCACTCCACCACGATATCTGAGGGCATCTACTGAAAGAAGGCAACAAGATCCGCAGCAGGAGGAGCTGATCCCATGGAGACCTAGAGGCGGTGAATGACTTCACAGAATTTTGCTCGATTTGGAAGGGGAAACTGAAAGGGCCCTACAGACATTGGGCATGCACCAGTTCTTGACACAAGAGAACACAAAGGAAAATAAAGAGTGGCAGGAGGGGGCGCATCTAGTCCTGTGAAGCAGGCTTGATCTCAGCTGCAAAAAGATGGAGCGCTTCACGGATTTGCGTGTCATCCTTTCGCAGGGGCCATGCTAATCTTCTCTGTATCGATCCAATTTTAGTATATGTGCTGCCTTAGCAAGCACAAGCCTGACGGCCCGCCCAAGGCATATGTACCCCCCGGGTCCCAGCGAGCTCTCACCAAGGTGGTAGGGCCCAGCGAGCCATCTCGCCACTGCATACCTTGCTGGGCACACGGACGGATGCAACAGCTCAACAACTTTAGGGATAGGGTATGTTAAAGCTTTCGTGTTCACGAATGGCTTCACTCCACCACGATATCTGAGGGCATCTACTGAAAGAAGGCAACAAGATCCGCAGCAGGAGGAGCTGATCCCATGGAGACCTAGAGGCGGTGAATGACTTCACAGAATTTTGCTCGATTTGGAAGGGGAAACTGAAAGGGCCCTACAGACATTGGGCATGCACCAGTTCTTGACACAAGAGAACACAAAGGAAAATAAAGAGTGGCAGGAGGGGACGCATCTAGTCCTGTGAAGCAGGCTTGATCTCAGCTGCAAAAAGATGGAGCGCTTCACGGATTTGCGTGTCATCCTTTCGCAGGGGCCATGCTAATCTTCTCTGTATCGATCCAATTTTAGTATATGTGCTGCCTTAGCAAGCACAAGCCTGACGGCCCGCCCAAGGCATATGTACCCCCCGGGTCCCAGCGAGCTCTCACCAAGGTGGTAGGGCCCAGCGAGCCATCTCGCCACTGCATGCCTTGCTGGGCACACGGACGGATGCAACAGCTCAACAACTTTAGGGATAGGGTATGTTAAAGCTTTCGTGTTCACGAATGGCTTCACTCCACCACGATATCTGAGGGCATCTACTGAAAGAAGGCAACAAGATCCGCAGCAGGAGGAGCTGATCCCATGGAGACCTAGAGGCGGTGAATGACTTCACAGAATTTTGCTCGATTTGGAAGGGGAAACTGAAAGGGCCCTACAGACATTGGGCATGCACCAGTTCTTGACACAAGAGAACACAAAGGAAAATAAAGAGTGGCAGGAGGGGGCGCATCTAGTCCTGTGAAGCAGGCTTGATCTCAGCTGCAAAAAGATGGAGCGCTTCACGGATTTGCGTGTCATCCTTTCGCAGGGGCCATGCTAATCTTCTCTGTATCGATCCAATTTTAGTATATGTGCTGCCTTAGCAAGCACAAGCCTGACGGCCCGCCCAAGGCATATGTACCCCCCGGGTCCCAGCGAGCTCTCACCAAGGTGGTAGGGCCCAGCGAGCCATCTCGCCACTGCATACCTTGCTGGGCACACGGACGGATGCAACAGCTCAACAACTTTAGGGATAGGGTATGTTAAAGCTTTCGTGTTCACGAATGGCTTCACTCCACCACGATATCTGAGGGCATCTACTGAAAGAAGGCAACAAGATCCGCAGCAGGAGGAGCTGATCCCATGGAGACCTAGAGGCGGTGAATGACTTCACAGAATTTTGCTCGATTTGGAAGGGGAAACTGAAAGGGCCCTACAGACATTGGGCATGCACCAGTTCTTGACACAAGAGAACACAAAGGAAAATAAAGAGTGGCAGGAGGGGACGCATCTAGTCCTGTGAAGCAGGCTTGATCTCAGCTGCAAAAAGATGGAGCGCTTCACGGATTTGCGTGTCATCCTTTCGCAGGGGCCATGCTAATCTTCTCTGTATCGATCCAATTTAGTATATGTGCTGCCTTAGCAAGCACAAGCCTGACGGCCCGCCCAAGGCATATGTACCCCCCGGGTCCCAGCGAGCTCTCACCAAGGTGGTAGGGCCCAGCGAGCCATCTCGCCACTGCATACCTTGCTGGGCACACGGACGGATGCAACAGCTCAACAACTTTAGGGATAGGGTATGTTAAAGCTTTCGTGTTCACGAATGGCTTCACTCCACCACGATATCTGAGGGCATCTACTGAAAGAAGGCAACAAGATCCGCAGCAGGAGGAGCTGATCCCATGGAGACCTAGAGGCGGTGAATGACTTCACAGAATTTTGCTCGATTTGGAAGGGGAAACTGAAAGGGCCCTACAGACATTGGGCATGCACCAGTTCTTGACACAAGAGAACACAAAGGAAAATAAAGAGTGGCAGGAGGGGACGCATCTAGTCCTGTGAAGCAGGCTTGATCTCAGCTGCAAAAAGATGGAGCGCTTCACGGATTTGCGTGTCATCCTTTCGCAGGGGCCATGCTAATCTTCTCTGTATCGATCCAATTTTAGTATATGTGCTGCCTTAGCAAGCACAAGCCTGACGGCCCGCCCAAGGCATATGTACCCCCCGGGTCCCAGCGAGCTCTCACCAAGGTGGTAGGGCCCAGCGAGCCATCTCGCCACTGCATACCTTGCTGGGCACACGGACGGATGCAACAGCTCAACAACTTTAGGGATAGGGTATGTTAAAGCTTTCGTGTTCACGAATGGCTTCACTCCACCACGATATCTGAGGGCATCTACTGAAAGAAGGCAACAAGATCCGCAGCAGGAGGAGCTGATCCCATGGAGACCTAGAGGCGGTGAATGACTTCACAGAATTTTGCTCGATTTGGAAGGGGAAACTGAAAGGGCCCTACAGACATTGGGCATGCACCAGTTCTTGACACAAGAGAACACAAAGGAAAATAAAGAGTGGCAGGAGGGGACGCATCTAGTCCTGTGAAGCAGGCTTGATCTCAGCTGCAAAAAGATGGAGCGCTTCACGGATTTGCGTGTCATCCTTTCGCAGGGGCCATGCTAATCTTCTCTGTATCGATCCAATTTTAGTATATGTGCTGCCTTAGCAAGCACAAGCCTGACGGCCCGCCCAAGGCATATGTACCCCCCGGGTCCCAGCGAGCTCTCACCAAGGTGGTAGGGCCCAGCGAGCCATCTCGCCACTGCATACCTTGCTGGGCACACGGACGGATGCAACAGCTCAACAACTTTAGGGATAGGGTATGTTAAAGCTTTCGTGTTCACGAATGGCTTCACTCCACCACGATATCTGAGGGCATCTACTGAAAGAAGGCAACAAGATCCGCAGCAGGAGGAGCTGATCCCATGGAGACCTAGAGGCGGTGAATGACTTCACAGAATTTTGCTCGATTTGGAAGGGGAAACTGAAAGGGCCCTACAGACATTGGGCATGCACCAGTTCTTGACACAAGAGAACACAAAGGAAAATAAAGAGTGGCAGGAGGGGACGCATCTAGTCCTGTGAAGCAGGCTTGATCTCAGCTGCAAAAAGATGGAGCGCTTCACGGATTTGCGTGTCATCCTTTCGCAGGGGCCATGCTAATCTTCTCTGTATCGATCCAATTTTAGTATATGTGCTGCCTTAGCAAGCACAAGCCTGACGGCCCGCCCAAGGCATATGTACCCCCCGGGTCCCAGCGAGCTCTCACCAAGGTGGTAGGGCCCAGCGAGCCATCTCGCCACTGCATACCTTGCTGGGCACACGGACGGATGCAACAGCTCAACAACTTTAGGGATAGGGTATGTTAAAGCTTTCGTGTTCACGAATGGCTTCACTCCACCACGATATCTGAGGGCATCTACTGAAAGAAGGCAACAAGATCCGCAGCAGGAGGAGCTGATCCCATGGAGACCTAGAGGCGGTGAATGACTTCACAGAATTTTGCTCGATTTGGAAGGGGAAACTGAAAGGGCCCTACAGACATTGGGCATGCACCAGTTCTTGACACAAGAGAACACAAAGGAAAATAAAGAGTGGCAGGAGGGGGCGCATCTAGTCCTGTGAAGCAGGCTTGATCTCAGCTGCAAAAAGATGGAGCGCTTCACGGATTTGCGTGTCATCCTTTCGCAGGGGCCATGCTAATCTTCTCTGTATCGATCCAATTTTAGTATATGTGCTGCCTTAGCAAGCACAAGCCTGACGGCCCGCCCAAGGCATATGTACCCCCCGGGTCCCAGCGAGCTCTCACCAAGGTGGTAGGGCCCAGCGAGCCATCTCGCCACTGCATACCTTGCTGGGCACACGGACGGATGCAACAGCTCAACAACTTTAGGGATAGGGTATGTTAAAGCTTTCGTGTTCACGAATGGCTTCACTCCACCACGATATCTGAGGGCATCTACTGAAAGAAGGCAACAAGATCCGCAGCAGGAGGAGCTGATCCCATGGAGACCTAGAGGCGGTGAATGACTTCACAGAATTTTGCTCGATTTGGAAGGGGAAACTGAAAGGGCCCTACAGACATTGGGCATGCACCAGTTCTTGACACAAGAGAACACAAAGGAAAATAAAGAGTGGCAGGAGGGGACGCATCTAGTCCTGTGAAGCAGGCTTGATCTCAGCTGCAAAAAGATGGAGCGCTTCACGGATTTGCGTGTCATCCTTTCGCAGGGGCCATGCTAATCTTCTCTGTATCGATCCAATTTTAGTATATGTGCTGCCTTAGCAAGCACAAGCCTGACGGCCCGCCCAAGGCATATGTACCCCCCGGGTCCCAGCGAGCTCTCACCAAGGTGGTAGGGCCCAGCGAGCCATCTCGCCACTGCATGCCTTGCTGGGCACACGGACGGATGCAACAGCTCAACAACTTTAGGGATAGGGTATGTTAAAGCTTTCGTGTTCACGAATGGCTTCACTCCACCACGATATCTGAGGGCATCTACTGAAAGAAGGCAACAAGATCCGCAGCAGGAGGAGCTGATCCCATGGAGACCTAGAGGCGGTGAATGACTTCACAGAATTTTGCTCGATTTGGAAGGGGAAACTGAAAGGGCCCTACAGACATTGGGCATGCACCAGTTCTTGACACAAGAGAACACAAAGGAAAATAAAGAGTGGCAGGAGGGGGCGCATCTAGTCCTGTGAAGCAGGCTTGATCTCAGCTGCAAAAAGATGGAGCGCTTCACGGATTTGCGTGTCATCCTTTCGCAGGGGCCATGCTAATCTTCTCTGTATCGATCCAATTTTAGTATATGTGCTGCCTTAGCAAGCACAAGCCTGACGGCCCGCCCAAGGCATATGTACCCCCCGGGTCCCAGCGAGCTCTCACCAAGGTGGTAGGGCCCAGCGAGCCATCTCGCCACTGCATACCTTGCTGGGCACACGGACGGATGCAACAGCTCAACAACTTTAGGGATAGGGTATGTTAAAGCTTTCGTGTTCACGAATGGCTTCACTCCACCACGATATCTGAGGGCATCTACTGAAAGAAGGCAACAAGATCCGCAGCAGGAGGAGCTGATCCCATGGAGACCTAGAGGCGGTGAATGACTTCACAGAATTTTGCTCGATTTGGAAGGGGAAACTGAAAGGGCCCTACAGACATTGGGCATGCACCAGTTCTTGACACAAGAGAACACAAAGGAAAATAAAGAGTGGCAGGAGGGGACGCATCTAGTCCTGTGAAGCAGGCTTGATCTCAGCTGCAAAAAGATGGAGCGCTTCACGGATTTGCGTGTCATCCTTTCGCAGGGGCCATGCTAATCTTCTCTGTATCGATCCAATTTTAGTATATGTGCTGCCTTAGCAAGCACAAGCCTGACGGCCCGCCCAAGGCATATGTACCCCCCGGGTCCCAGCGAGCTCTCACCAAGGTGGTAGGGCCCAGCGAGCCATCTCGCCACTGCATACCTTGCTGGGCACACGGACGGATGCAACAGCTCAACAACTTTAGGGATAGGGTATGTTAAAGCTTTCGTGTTCACGAATGGCTTCACTCCACCACGATATCTGAGGGCATCTACTGAAAGAAGGCAACAAGATCCGCAGCAGGAGGAGCTGATCCCATGGAGACCTAGAGGCGGTGAATGACTTCACAGAATTTTGCTCGATTTGGAAGGGGAAACTGAAAGGGCCCTACAGACATTGGGCATGCACCAGTTCTTGACACAAGAGAACACAAAGGAAAATAAAGAGTGGCAGGAGGGGACGCATCTAGTCCTGTGAAGCAGGCTTGATCTCAGCTGCAAAAAGATGGAGCGCTTCACGGATTTGCGTGTCATCCTTTCGCAGGGGCCATGCTAATCTTCTCTGTATCGATCCAATTTTAGTATATGTGCTGCCTTAGCAAGCACAAGCCTGACGGCCCGCCCAAGGCATATGTACCCCCCGGGTCCCAGCGAGCTCTCACCAAGGTGGTAGGGCCCAGCGAGCCATCTCGCCACTGCATACCTTGCTGGGCACACGGACGGATGCAACAGCTCAACAACTTTAGGGATAGGGTATGTTAAAGCTTTCGTGTTCACGAATGGCTTCACTCCACCACGATATCTGAGGGCATCTACTGAAAGAAGGCAACAAGATCCGCAGCAGGAGGAGCTGATCCCATGGAGACCTAGAGGCGGTGAATGACTTCACAGAATTTTGCTCGATTTGGAAGGGGAAACTGAAAGGGCCCTACAGGCATTGGGCATGCACCAGTTCTTGACACAAGAGAACACAAAGGAAAATAAAGAGTGGCAGGAGGGGACGCATCTAGTCCTGTGAAGCAGGCTTGATCTCAGCTGCAAAAAGATGGAGCGCTTCACGGATTTGCGTGTCATCCTTTCGCAGGGGCCATGCTAATCTTCTCTGTATCGATCCAATTTTAGTATATGTGCTGCCTTAGCAAGCACAAGCCTGACGGCCCGCCCAAGGCATATGTACCCCCCGGGTCCCAGCGAGCTCTCACCAAGGTGGTAGGGCCCAGCGAGCCATCTCGCCACTGCATACCTTGCTGGGCACACGGACGGATGCAACAGCTCAACAACTTTAGGGATAGGGTATGTTAAAGCTTTCGTGTTCACGAATGGCTTCACTCCACCACGATATCTGAGGGCATCTACTGAAAGAAGGCAACAAGATCCGCAGCAGGAGGAGCTGATCCCATGGAGACCTAGAGGCGGTGAATGACTTCACAGAATTTTGCTCGATTTGGAAGGGGAAACTGAAAGGGCCCTACAGACATTGGGCATGCACCAGTTCTTGACACAAGAGAACACAAAGGAAAATAAAGAGTGGCAGGAGGGGACGCATCTAGTCCTGTGAAGCAGGCTTGATCTCAGCTGCAAAAAGATGGAGCGCTTCACGGATTTGCGTGTCATCCTTTCGCAGGGGCCATGCTAATCTTCTCTGTATCGATCCAATTTTAGTATATGTGCTGCCTTAGCAAGCACAAGCCTGACGGCCCGCCCAAGGCATATGTACCCCCCGGGTCCCAGCGAGCTCTCACCAAGGTGGTAGGGCCCAGCGAGCCATCTCGCCACTGCATACCTTGCTGGGCACACGGACGGATGCAACAGCTCAACAACTTTAGGGATAGGGTATGTTAAAGCTTTCGTGTTCACGAATGGCTTCACTCCACCACGATATCTGAGGGCATCTACTGAAAGAAGGCAACAAGATCCGCAGCAGGAGGAGCTGATCCCATGGAGACCTAGAGGCGGTGAATGACTTCACAGAATTTTGCTCGATTTGGAAGGGGAAACTGAAAGGGCCCTACAGACATTGGGCATGCACCAGTTCTTGACACAAGAGAACACAAAGGAAAATAAAGAGTGGCAGGAGGGGACGCATCTAGTCCTGTGAAGCAGGCTTGATCTCAGCTGCAAAAAGATGGAGCGCTTCACGGATTTGCGTGTCATCCTTTCGCAGGGGCCATGCTAATCTTCTCTGTATCGATCCAATTTTAGTATATGTGCTGCCTTAGCAAGCACAAGCCTGACGGCCCGCCCAAGGCATATGTACCCCCCGGGTCCCAGCGAGCTCTCACCAAGGTGGTAGGGCCCAGCGAGCCATCTCGCCACTGCATACCTTGCTGGGCACACGGACGGATGCAACAGCTCAACAACTTTAGGGATAGGGTATGTTAAAGCTTTCGTGTTCACGAATGGCTTCACTCCACCACGATATCTGAGGGCATCTACTGAAAGAAGGCAACAAGATCCGCAGCAGGAGGAGCTGATCCCATGGAGACCTAGAGGCGGTGAATGACTTCACAGAATTTTGCTCGATTTGGAAGGGGAAACTGAAAGGGCCCTACAGGCATTGGGCATGCACCAGTTCTTGACACAAGAGAACACAAAGGAAAATAAAGAGTGGCAGGAGGGGACGCATCTAGTCCTGTGAAGCAGGCTTGATCTCAGCTGCAAAAAGATGGAGCGCTTCACGGATTTGCGTGTCATCCTTTCGCAGGGGCCATGCTAATCTTCTCTGTATCGATCCAATTTTAGTATATGTGCTGCCTTAGCAAGCACAAGCCTGACGGCCCGCCCAAGGCATATGTACCCCCCGGGTCCCAGCGAGCTCTCACCAAGGTGGTAGGGCCCAGCGAGCCATCTCGCCACTGCATACCTTGCTGGGCACACGGACGGATGCAACAGCTCAACAACTTTAGGGATAGGGTATGTTAAAGCTTTCGTGTTCACGAATGGCTTCACTCCACCACGATATCTGAGGGCATCTACTGAAAGAAGGCAACAAGATCCGCAGCAGGAGGAGCTGATCCCATGGAGACCTAGAGGCGGTGAATGACTTCACAGAATTTTGCTCGATTTGGAAGGGGAAACTGAAAGGGCCCTACAGACATTGGGCATGCACCAGTTCTTGACACAAGAGAACACAAAGGAAAATAAAGAGTGGCAGGAGGGGACGCATCTAGTCCTGTGAAGCAGGCTTGATCTCAGCTGCAAAAAGATGGAGCGCTTCACGGATTTGCGTGTCATCCTTTCGCAGGGGCCATGCTAATCTTCTCTGTATCGATCCAATTTTAGTATATGTGCTGCCTTAGCAAGCACAAGCCTGACGGCCCGCCCAAGGCATATGTACCCCACGGGTCCCAGCGAGCTCTCACCAAGGTGGTAGGGCCCAGCGAGCCATCTCGCCACTGCATACCTTGCTGGGCACACGGACGGATGCAACAGCTCAACAACTTTAGGGATAGGGTATGTTAAAGCTTTCGTGTTCACGAATGGCTTCACTCCACCACGATATCTGAGGGCATCTACTGAAAGAAGGCAACAAGATCCGCAGCAGGAGGAGCTGATCCCATGGAGACCTAGAGGCGGTGAATGACTTCACAGAATTTTGCTCGATTTGGAAGGGGAAACTGAAAGGGCCCTACAGACATTGGGCATGCACCAGTTCTTGACACAAGAGAACACAAAGGAAAATAAAGAGTGGCAGGAGGGGACGCATCTAGTCCTGTGAAGCAGGCTTGATCTCAGCTGCAAAAAGATGGAGCGCTTCACGGATTTGCGTGTCATCCTTTCGCAGGGGCCATGCTAATCTTCTCTGTATCGATCCAATTTTAGTATATGTGCTGCCTTAGCAAGCACAAGCCTGACGGCCCGCCCAAGGCATATGTACCCCCCGGGTCCCAGCGAGCTCTCACCAAGGTGGTAGGGCCCAGCGAGCCATCTCGCCACTGCATACCTTGCTGGGCACACGGACGGATGCAACAGCTCAACAACTTTAGGGATAGGGTATGTTAAAGCTTTCGTGTTCACGAATGGCTTCACTCCACCACGATATCTGAGGGCATCTACTGAAAGAAGGCAACAAGATCCGCAGCAGGAGGAGCTGATCCCATGGAGACCTAGAGGCGGTGAATGACTTCACAGAATTTTGCTCGATTTGGAAGGGGAAACTGAAAGGGCCCTACAGACATTGGGCATGCACCAGTTCTTGACACAAGAGAACACAAAGGAAAATAAAGAGTGGCAGGAGGGGACGCATCTAGTCCTGTGAAGCAGGCTTGATCTCAGCTGCAAAAAGATGGAGCGCTTCACGGATTTGCGTGTCATCCTTTCGCAGGGGCCATGCTAATCTTCTCTGTATCGATCCAATTTTAGTATATGTGCTGCCTTAGCAAGCACAAGCCTGACGGCCCGCCCAAGGCATATGTACCCCCCGGGTCCCAGCGAGCTCTCACCAAGGTGGTAGGGCCCAGCGAGCCATCTCGCCACTGCATACCTTGCTGGGCACACGGACGGATGCAACAGCTCAACAACTTTAGGGATAGGGTATGTTAAAGCTTTCGTGTTCACGAATGGCTTCACTCCACCACGATATCTGAGGGCATCTACTGAAAGAAGGCAACAAGATCCGCAGCAGGAGGAGCTGATCCCATGGAGACCTAGAGGCGGTGAATGACTTCACAGAATTTTGCTCGATTTGGAAGGGGAAACTGAAAGGGCCCTACAGGCATTGGGCATGCACCAGTTCTTGACACAAGAGAACACAAAGGAAAATAAAGAGTGGCAGGAGGGGACGCATCTAGTCCTGTGAAGCAGGCTTGATCTCAGCTGCAAAAAGATGGAGCGCTTCACGGATTTGCGTGTCATCCTTTCGCAGGGGCCATGCTAATCTTCTCTGTATCGATCCAATTTTAGTATATGTGCTGCCTTAGCAAGCACAAGCCTGACGGCCCGCCCAAGGCATATGTACCCCCCGGGTCCCAGCGAGCTCTCACCAAGGTGGTAGGGCCCAGCGAGCCATCTCGCCACTGCATACCTTGCTGGGCACACGGACGGATGCAACAGCTCAACAACTTTAGGGATAGGGTATGTTAAAGCTTTCGTGTTCACGAATGGCTTCACTCCACCACGATATCTGAGGGCATCTACTGAAAGAAGGCAACAAGATCCGCAGCAGGAGGAGCTGATCCCATGGAGACCTAGAGGCGGTGAATGACTTCACAGAATTTTGCTCGATTTGGAAGGGGAAACTGAAAGGGCCCTACAGACATTGGGCATGCACCAGTTCTTGACACAAGAGAACACAAAGGAAAATAAAGAGTGGCAGGAGGGGACGCATCTAGTCCTGTGAAGCAGGCTTGATCTCAGCTGCAAAAAGATGGAGCGCTTCACGGATTTGCGTGTCATCCTTTCGCAGGGGCCATGCTAATCTTCTCTGTATCGATCCAATTTTAGTATATGTGCTGCCTTAGCAAGCACAAGCCTGACGGCCCGCCCAAGGCATATGTACCCCCCGGGTCCCAGCGAGCTCTCACCAAGGTGGTAGGGCCCAGCGAGCCATCTCGCCACTGCATACCTTGCTGGGCACACGGACGGATGCAACAGCTCAACAACTTTAGGGATAGGGTATGTTAAAGCTTTCGTGTTCACGAATGGCTTCACTCCACCACGGTATCTGAGGGCATCTACTGAAAGAAGGCAACAAGATCCGCAGCAGGAGGAGCTGATCCCATGGAGACCTAGAGGCGGTGAATGACTTCACAGAATTTTGCTCGATTTGGAAGGGGAAACTGAAAGGGCCCTACAGACATTGGGCATGCACCAGTTCTTGACACAAGAGAACACAAAGGAAAATAAAGAGTGGCAGGAGGGGACGCATCTAGTCCTGTGAAGCAGGCTTGATCTCAGCTGCAAAAAGATGGAGCGCTTCACGGATTTGCGTGTCATCCTTTCGCAGGGGCCATGCTAATCTTCTCTGTATCGATCCAATTTTAGTATATGTGCTGCCTTAGCAAGCACAAGCCTGACGGCCCGCCCAAGGCATATGTACCCCCCGGGTCCCAGCGAGCTCTCACCAAGGTGGTAGGGCCCAGCGAGCCATCTCGCCACTGCATACCTTGCTGGGCACACGGACGGATGCAACAGCTCAACAACTTTAGGGATAGGGTATGTTAAAGCTTTCGTGTTCACGAATGGCTTCACTCCACCACGATATCTGAGGGCATCTACTGAAAGAAGGCAACAAGATCCGCAGCAGGAGGAGCTGATCCCATGGAGACCTAGAGGCGGTGAATGACTTCACAGAATTTTGCTCGATTTGGAAGGGGAAACTGAAAGGGCCCTACAGACATTGGGCATGCACCAGTTCTTGACACAAGAGAACACAAAGGAAAATAAAGAGTGGCAGGAGGGGACGCATCTAGTCCTGTGAAGCAGGCTCGATCTCAGCTGCAAAAAGATGGAGCGCTTCACGGATTTGCGTGTCATCCTTTCGCAGGGGCCATGCTAATCTTCTCTGTATCGATCCAATTTTAGTATATGTGCTGCCTTAGCAAGCACAAGCCTGACGGCCCGCCCAAGGCATATGTACCCCCCGGGTCCCAGCGAGCTCTCACCAAGGTGGTAGGGCCCAGCGAGCCATCTCGCCACTGCATACCTTGCTGGGCACACGGACGGATGCAACAGCTCAACAACTTTAGGGATAGGGTATGTTAAAGCTTTCGTGTTCACGAATGGCTTCACTCCACCACGATATCTGAGGGCATCTACTGAAAGAAGGCAACAAGATCCGCAGCAGGAGGAGCTGATCCCATGGAGACCTAGAGGCGGTGAATGACTTCACAGAATTTTGCTCGATTTGGAAGGGGAAACTGAAAGGGCCCTACAGACATTGGGCATGCACCAGTTCTTGACACAAGAGAACACAAAGGAAAATAAAGAGTGGCAGGAGGGGACGCATCTAGTCCTGTGAAGCAGGCTTGATCTCAGCTGCAAAAAGATGGAGCGCTTCACGGATTTGCGTGTCATCCTTTCGCAGGGGCCATGCTAATCTTCTCTGTATCGATCCAATTTTAGTATATGTGCTGCCTTAGCAAGCACAAGCCTGACGGCCCGCCCAAGGCATATGTACCCCCCGGGTCCCAGCGAGCTCTCACCAAGGTGGTAGGGCCCAGCGAGCCATCTCGCCACTGCATACCTTGCTGGGCACACGGACGGATGCAACAGCTCAACAACTTTAGGGATAGGGTATGTTAAAGCTTTCGTGTTCACGAATGGCTTCACTCCACCACGATATCTGAGGGCATCTACTGAAAGAAGGCAACAAGATCCGCAGCAGGAGGAGCTGATCCCATGGAGACCTAGAGGCGGTGAATGACTTCACAGAATTTTGCTCGATTTGGAAGGGGAAACTGAAAGGGCCCTACAGACATTGGGCATGCACCAGTTCTTGACACAAGAGAACACAAAGGAAAATAAAGAGTGGCAGGAGGGGACGCATCTAGTCCTGTGAAGCAGGCTTGATCTCAGCTGCAAAAAGATGGAGCGCTTCACGGATTTGCGTGTCATCCTTTCGCAGGGGCCATGCTAATCTTCTCTGTATCGATCCAATTTTAGTATATGTGCTGCCTTAGCAAGCACAAGCCTGACGGCCCGCCCAAGGCATATGTACCCCCCGGGTCCCAGCGAGCTCTCACCAAGGTGGTAGGGCCCAGCGAGCCATCTCGCCACTGCATACCTTGCTGGGCACACGGACGGATGCAACAGCTCAACAACTTTAGGGATAGGGTATGTTAAAGCTTTCGTGTTCACGAATGGCTTCACTCCACCACGATATCTGAGGGCATCTACTGAAAGAAGGCAACAAGATCCGCAGCAGGAGGAGCTGATCCCATGGAGACCTAGAGGCGGTGAATGACTTCACAGAATTTTGCTCGATTTGGAAGGGGAAACTGAAAGGGCCCTACAGGCATTGGGCATGCACCAGTTCTTGACACAAGAGAACACAAAGGAAAATAAAGAGTGGCAGGAGGGGACGCATCTAGTCCTGTGAAGCAGGCTCGATCTCAGCTGCAAAAAGATGGAGCGCTTCACGGATTTGCGTGTCATCCTTTCGCAGGGGCCATGCTAATCTTCTCTGTATCGATCCAATTTTAGTATATGTGCTGCCTTAGCAAGCACAAGCCTGACGGCCCGCCCAAGGCATATGTACCCCCCGGGTCCCAGCGAGCTCTCACCAAGGTGGTAGGGCCCAGCGAGCCATCTCGCCACTGCATACCTTGCTGGGCACACGGACGGATGCAACAGCTCAACAACTTTAGGGATAGGGTATGTTAAAGCTTTCGTGTTCACGAATGGCTTCACTCCACCACGATATCTGAGGGCATCTACTGAAAGAAGGCAACAAGATCCGCAGCAGGAGGAGCTGATCCCATGGAGACCTAGAGGCGGTGAATGACTTCACAGAATTTTGCTCGATTTGGAAGGGGAAACTGAAAGGGCCCTACAGACATTGGGCATGCACCAGTTCTTGACACAAGAGAACACAAAGGAAAATAAAGAGTGGCAGGAGGGGACGCATCTAGTCCTGTGAAGCAGGCTTGATCTCAGCTGCAAAAAGATGGAGCGCTTCACGGATTTGCGTGTCATCCTTTCGCAGGGGCCATGCTAATCTTCTCTGTATCGATCCAATTTTAGTATATGTGCTGCCTTAGCAAGCACAAGCCTGACGGCCCGCCCAAGGCATATGTACCCCCCGGGTCCCAGCGAGCTCTCACCAAGGTGGTAGGGCCCAGCGAGCCATCTCGCCACTGCATACCTTGCTGGGCACACGGACGGATGCAACAGCTCAACAACTTTAGGGATAGGGTATGTTAAAGCTTTCGTGTTCACGAATGGCTTCACTCCACCACGGTATCTGAGGGCATCTACTGAAAGAAGGCAACAAGATCCGCAGCAGGAGGAGCTGATCCCATGGAGACCTAGAGGCGGTGAATGACTTCACAGAATTTTGCTCGATTTGGAAGGGGAAACTGAAAGGGCCCTACAGACATTGGGCATGCACCAGTTCTTGACACAAGAGAACACAAAGGAAAATAAAGAGTGGCAGGAGGGGACGCATCTAGTCCTGTGAAGCAGGCTCGATCTCAGCTGCAAAAAGATGGAGCGCTTCACGGATTTGCGTGTCATCCTTTCGCAGGGGCCATGCTAATCTTCTCTGTATCGATCCAATTTTAGTATATGTGCTGCCTTAGCAAGCACAAGCCTGACGGCCCGCCCAAGGCATATGTACCCCCCGGGTCCCAGCGAGCTCTCACCAAGGTGGTAGGGCCCAGCGAGCCATCTCGCCACTGCATACCTTGCTGGGCACACGGACGGATGCAACAGCTCAACAACTTTAGGGATAGGGTATGTTAAAGCTTTCGTGTTCACGAATGGCTTCACTCCACCACGATATCTGAGGGCATCTACTGAAAGAAGGCAACAAGATCCGCAGCAGGAGGAGCTGATCCCATGGAGACCTAGAGGCGGTGAATGACTTCACAGAATTTTGCTCGATTTGGAAGGGGAAACTGAAAGGGCCCTACAGACATTGGGCATGCACCAGTTCTTGACACAAGAGAACACAAAGGAAAATAAAGAGTGGCAGGAGGGGACGCATCTAGTCCTGTGAAGCAGGCTCGATCTCAGCTGCAAAAAGATGGAGCGCTTCACGGATTTGCGTGTCATCCTTTCGCAGGGGCCATGCTAATCTTCTCTGTATCGATCCAATTTTAGTATATGTGCTGCCTTAGCAAGCACAAGCCTGACGGCCCGCCCAAGGCATATGTACCCCCCGGGTCCCAGCGAGCTCTCACCAAGGTGGTAGGGCCCAGCGAGCCATCTCGCCACTGCATACCTTGCTGGGCACACGGACGGATGCAACAGCTCAACAACTTTAGGGATAGGGTATGTTAAAGCTTTCGTGTTCACGAATGGCTTCACTCCACCACGGTATCTGAGGGCATCTACTGAAAGAAGGCAACAAGATCCGCAGCAGGAGGAGCTGATCCCATGGAGACCTAGAGGCGGTGAATGACTTCACAGAATTTTGCTCGATTTGGAAGGGGAAACTGAAAGGGCCCTACAGACATTGGGCATGCACCAGTTCTTGACACAAGAGAACACAAAGGAAAATAAAGAGTGGCAGGAGGGGACGCATCTAGTCCTGTGAAGCAGGCTTGATCTCAGCTGCAAAAAGATGGAGCGCTTCACGGATTTGCGTGTCATCCTTTCGCAGGGGCCATGCTAATCTTCTCTGTATCGATCCAATTTTAGTATATGTGCTGCCTTAGCAAGCACAAGCCTGACGGCCCGCCCAAGGCATATGTACCCCCCGGGTCCCAGCGAGCTCTCACCAAGGTGGTAGGGCCCAGCGAGCCATCTCGCCACTGCATACCTTGCTGGGCACACGGACGGATGCAACAGCTCAACAACTTTAGGGATAGGGTATGTTAAAGCTTTCGTGTTCACGAATGGCTTCACTCCACCACGATATCTGAGGGCATCTACTGAAAGAAGGCAACAAGATCCGCAGCAGGAGGAGCTGATCCCATGGAGACCTAGAGGCGGTGAATGACTTCACAGAATTTTGCTCGATTTGGAAGGGGAAACTGAAAGGGCCCTACAGACATTGGGCATGCACCAGTTCTTGACACAAGAGAACACAAAGGAAAATAAAGAGTGGCAGGAGGGGACGCATCTAGTCCTGTGAAGCAGGCTTGATCTCAGCTGCAAAAAGATGGAGCGCTTCACGGATTTGCGTGTCATCCTTTCGCAGGGGCCATGCTAATCTTCTCTGTATCGATCCAATTTTAGTATATGTGCTGCCTTAGCAAGCACAAGCCTGACGGCCCGCCCAAGGCATATGTACCCCCCGGGTCCCAGCGAGCTCTCACCAAGGTGGTAGGGCCCAGCGAGCCATCTCGCCACTGCATACCTTGCTGGGCACACGGACGGATGCAACAGCTCAACAACTTTAGGGATAGGGTATGTTAAAGCTTTCGTGTTCACGAATGGCTTCACTCCACCACGATATCTGAGGGCATCTACTGAAAGAAGGCAACAAGATCCGCAGCAGGAGGAGCTGATCCCATGGAGACCTAGAGGCGGTGAATGACTTCACAGAATTTTGCTCGATTTGGAAGGGGAAACTGAAAGGGCCCTACAGACATTGGGCATGCACCAGTTCTTGACACAAGAGAACACAAAGGAAAATAAAGAGTGGCAGGAGGGGACGCATCTAGTCCTGTGAAGCAGGCTCGATCTCAGCTGCAAAAAGATGGAGCGCTTCACGGATTTGCGTGTCATCCTTTCGCAGGGGCCATGCTAATCTTCTCTGTATCGATCCAATTTTAGTATATGTGCTGCCTTAGCAAGCACAAGCCTGACGTTCCCGCCCAAGGCATATGTACCCCCCGGGTCCCAGCGAGCTCTCACCAAGGTGGTAGGGCCCAGCGAGCCATCTCGCCACTGCATACCTTGCTGGGCACACGGACGGATGCAACAGCTCAACAACTTTAGGGATAGGGTATGTTAAAGCTTTCGTGTTCACGAATGGCTTCACTCCACCACGATATCTGAGGGCATCTACTGAAAGAAGGCAACAAGATCCGCAGCAGGAGGAGCTGATCCCATGGAGACCTAGAGGCGGTGAATGACTTCACAGAATTTTGCTCGATTTGGAAGGGGAAACTGAAAGGGCCCTACAGACATTGGGCATGCACCAGTTCTTGACACAAGAGAACACAAAGGAAAATAAAGAGTGGCAGGAGGGGACGCATCTAGTCCTGTGAAGCAGGCTTGATCTCAGCTGCAAAAAGATGGAGCGCTTCACGGATTTGCGTGTCATCCTTTCGCAGGGGCCATGCTAATCTTCTCTGTATCGATCCAATTTTAGTATATGTGCTGCCTTAGCAAGCACAAGCCTGACGGCCCGCCCAAGGCATATGTACCCCCCGGGTCCCAGCGAGCTCTCACCAAGGTGGTAGGGCCCAGCGAGCCATCTCGCCACTGCATACCTTGCTGGGCACACGGACGGATGCAACAGCTCAACAACTTTAGGGATAGGGTATGTTAAAGCTTTCGTGTTCACGAATGGCTTCACTCCACCACGATATCTGAGGGCATCTACTGAAAGAAGGCAACAAGATCCGCAGCAGGAGGAGCTGATCCCATGGAGACCTAGAGGCGGTGAATGACTTCACAGAATTTTGCTCGATTTGGAAGGGGAAACTGAAAGGGCCCTACAGACATTGGGCATGCACCAGTTCTTGACACAAGAGAACACAAAGGAAAATAAAGAGTGGCAGGAGGGGACGCATCTAGTCCTGTGAAGCAGGCTTGATCTCAGCTGCAAAAAGATGGAGCGCTTCACGGATTTGCGTGTCATCCTTTCGCAGGGGCCATGCTAATCTTCTCTGTATCGATCCAATTTTAGTATATGTGCTGCCTTAGCAAGCACAAGCCTGACGGCCCGCCCAAGGCATATGTACCCCCCGGGTCCCAGCGAGCTCTCACCAAGGTGGCAGGGCCCAGCGAGCCATCTCGCCACTGCATACCTTGCTGGGCACACGGACGGATGCAACAGCTCAACAACTTTAGGGATAGGGTATGTTAAAGCTTTCGTGTTCACGAATGGCTTCACTCCACCACGATATCTGAGGGCATCTACTGAAAGAAGGCAACAAGATCCGCAGCAGGAGGAGCTGATCCCATGGAGACCTAGAGGCGGTGAATGACTTCACAGAATTTTGCTCGATTTGGAAGGGGAAACTGAAAGGGCCCTACAGACATTGGGCATGCACCAGTTCTTGACACAAGAGAACACAAAGGAAAATAAAGAGTGGCAGGAGGGGACGCATCTAGTCCTGTGAAGCAGGCTTGATCTCAGCTGCAAAAAGATGGAGCGCTTCACGGATTTGCGTGTCATCCTTTCGCAGGGGCCATGCTAATCTTCTCTGTATCGATCCAATTTTAGTATATGTGCTGCCTTAGCAAGCACAAGCCTGACGGCCCGCCCAAGGCATATGTACCCCCCGGGTCCCAGCGAGCTCTCACCAAGGTGGTAGGGCCCAGCGAGCCATCTCGCCACTGCATACCTTGCTGGGCACACGGACGGATGCAACAGCTCAACAACTTTAGGGATAGGGTATGTTAAAGCTTTCGTGTTCACGAATGGCTTCACTCCACCACGATATCTGAGGGCATCTACTGAAAGAAGGCAACAAGATCCGCAGCAGGAGGAGCTGATCCCATGGAGACCTAGAGGCGGTGAATGACTTCACAGAATTTTGCTCGATTTGGAAGGGGAAACTGAAAGGGCCCTACAGACATTGGGCATGCACCAGTTCTTGACACAAGAGAACACAAAGGAAAATAAAGAGTGGCAGGAGGGGACGCATCTAGTCCTGTGAAGCAGGCTTGATCTCAGCTGCAAAAAGATGGAGCGCTTCACGGATTTGCGTGTCATCCTTTCGCAGGGGCCATGCTAATCTTCTCTGTATCGATCCAATTTTAGTATATGTGCTGCCTTAGCAAGCACAAGCCTGACGGCCCGCCCAAGGCATATGTACCCCCCGGGTCCCAGCGAGCTCTCACCAAGGTGGTAGGGCCCAGCGAGCCATCTCGCCACTGCATACCTTGCTGGGCACACGGACGGATGCAACAGCTCAACAACTTTAGGGATAGGGTATGTTAAAGCTTTCGTGTTCACGAATGGCTTCACTCCACCACGATATCTGAGGGCATCTACTGAAAGAAGGCAACAAGATCCGCAGCAGGAGGAGCTGATCCCATGGAGACCTAGAGGCGGTGAATGACTTCACAGAATTTTGCTCGATTTGGAAGGGGAAACTGAAAGGGCCCTACAGACATTGGGCATGCACCAGTTCTTGACACAAGAGAACACAAAGGAAAATAAAGAGTGGCAGGAGGGGACGCATCTAGTCCTGTGAAGCAGGCTTGATCTCAGCTGCAAAAAGATGGAGCGCTTCACGGATTTGCGTGTCATCCTTTCGCAGGGGCCATGCTAATCTTCTCTGTATCGATCCAATTTTAGTATATGTGCTGCCTTAGCAAGCACAAGCCTGACGGCCCGCCCAAGGCATATGTACCCCCCGGGTCCCAGCGAGCTCTCACCAAGGTGGCAGGGCCCAGCGAGCCATCTCGCCACTGCATACCTTGCTGGGCACACGGACGGATGCAACAGCTCAACAACTTTAGGGATAGGGTATGTTAAAGCTTTCGTGTTCACGAATGGCTTCACTCCACCACGATATCTGAGGGCATCTACTGAAAGAAGGCAACAAGATCCGCAGCAGGAGGAGCTGATCCCATGGAGACCTAGAGGCGGTGAATGACTTCACAGAATTTTGCTCGATTTGGAAGGGGAAACTGAAAGGGCCCTACAGACATTGGGCATGCACCAGTTCTTGACACAAGAGAACACAAAGGAAAATAAAGAGTGGCAGGAGGGGACGCATCTAGTCCTGTGAAGCAGGCTTGATCTCAGCTGCAAAAAGATGGAGCGCTTCACGGATTTGCGTGTCATCCTTTCGCAGGGGCCATGCTAATCTTCTCTGTATCGATCCAATTTTAGTATATGTGCTGCCTTAGCAAGCACAAGCCTGACGGCCCGCCCAAGGCATATGTACCCCCCGGGTCCCAGCGAGCTCTCACCAAGGTGGTAGGGCCCAGCGAGCCATCTCGCCACTGCATACCTTGCTGGGCACACGGACGGATGCAACAGCTCAACAACTTTAGGGATAGGGTATGTTAAAGCTTTCGTGTTCACGAATGGCTTCACTCCACCACGATATCTGAGGGCATCTACTGAAAGAAGGCAACAAGATCCGCAGCAGGAGGAGCTGATCCCATGGAGACCTAGAGGCGGTGAATGACTTCACAGAATTTTGCTCGATTTGGAAGGGGAAACTGAAAGGGCCCTACAGACATTGGGCATGCACCAGTTCTTGACACAAGAGAACACAAAGGAAAATAAAGAGTGGCAGGAGGGGACGCATCTAGTCCTGTGAAGCAGGCTTGATCTCAGCTGCAAAAAGATGGAGCGCTTCACGGATTTGCGTGTCATCCTTTCGCAGGGGCCATGCTAATCTTCTCTGTATCGATCCAATTTTAGTATATGTGCTGCCTTAGCAAGCACAAGCCTGACGGCCCGCCCAAGGCATATGTACCCCCCGGGTCCCAGCGAGCTCTCACCAAGGTGGTAGGGCCCAGCGAGCCATCTCGCCACTGCATACCTTGCTGGGCACACGGACGGATGCAACAGCTCAACAACTTTAGGGATAGGGTATGTTAAAGCTTTCGTGTTCACGAATGGCTTCACTCCACCACGATATCTGAGGGCATCTACTGAAAGAAGGCAACAAGATCCGCAGCAGGAGGAGCTGATCCCATGGAGACCTAGAGGCGGTGAATGACTTCACAGAATTTTGCTCGATTTGGAAGGGGAAACTGAAAGGGCCCTACAGACATTGGGCATGCACCAGTTCTTGACACAAGAGAACACAAAGGAAAATAAAGAGTGGCAGGAGGGGACGCATCTAGTCCTGTGAAGCAGGCTTGATCTCAGCTGCAAAAAGATGGAGCGCTTCACGGATTTGCGTGTCATCCTTTCGCAGGGGCCATGCTAATCTTCTCTGTATCGATCCAATTTTAGTATATGTGCTGCCTTAGCAAGCACAAGCCTGACGGCCCGCCCAAGGCATATGTACCCCCCGGGTCCCAGCGAGCTCTCACCAAGGTGGTAGGGCCCAGCGAGCCATCTCGCCACTGCATACCTTGCTGGGCACACGGACGGATGCAACAGCTCAACAACTTTAGGGATAGGGTATGTTAAAGCTTTCGTGTTCACGAATGGCTTCACTCCACCACGATATCTGAGGGCATCTACTGAAAGAAGGCAACAAGATCCGCAGCAGGAGGAGCTGATCCCATGGAGACCTAGAGGCGGTGAATGACTTCACAGAATTTTGCTCGATTTGGAAGGGGAAACTGAAAGGGCCCTACAGACATTGGGCATGCACCAGTTCATGACACAAGAGAACACAAAGGAAAATAAAGAGTGGCAGGAGGGGACGCATCTAGTCCTGTGAAGCAGGCTTGATCTCAGCTGCAAAAAGATGGAGCGCTTCACGGATTTGCGTGTCATCCTTTCGCAGGGGCCATGCTAATCTTCTCTGTATCGATCCAATTTTAGTATATGTGCTGCCTTAGCAAGCACAAGCCTGACGGCCCGCCCAAGGCATATGTACCCCCCGGGTCCCAGCGAGCTCTCACCAAGGTGGTAGGGCCCAGCGAGCCATCTCGCCACTGCATACCTTGCTGGGCACACGGACGGATGCAACAGCTCAACAACTTTAGGGATAGGGTATGTTAAAGCTTTCGTGTTCACGAATGGCTTCACTCCACCACGATATCTGAGGGCATCTACTGAAAGAAGGCAACAAGATCCGCAGCAGGAGGAGCTGATCCCATGGAGACCTAGAGGCGGTGAATGACTTCACAGAATTTTGCTCGATTTGGAAGGGGAAACTGAAAGGGCCCTACAGACATTGGGCATGCACCAGTTCTTGACACAAGAGAACACAAAGGAAAATAAAGAGTGGCAGGAGGGGACGCATCTAGTCCTGTGAAGCAGGCTTGATCTCAGCTGCAAAAAGATGGAGCGCTTCACGGATTTGCGTGTCATCCTTTCGCAGGGGCCATGCTAATCTTCTCTGTATCGATCCAATTTTAGTATATGTGCTGCCTTAGCAAGCACAAGCCTGACGGCCCGCCCAAGGCATATGTACCCCCCGGGTCCCAGCGAGCTCTCACCAAGGTGGCAGGGCCCAGCGAGCCATCTCGCCACTGCATACCTTGCTGGGCACACGGACGGATGCAACAGCTCAACAACTTTAGGGATAGGGTATGTTAAAGCTTTCGTGTTCACGAATGGCTTCACTCCACCACGATATCTGAGGGCATCTACTGAAAGAAGGCAACAAGATCCGCAGCAGGAGGAGCTGATCCCATGGAGACCTAGAGGCGGTGAATGACTTCACAGAATTTTGCTCGATTTGGAAGGGGAAACTGAAAGGGCCCTACAGACATTGGGCATGCACCAGTTCTTGACACAAGAGAACACAAAGGAAAATAAAGAGTGGCAGGAGGGGACGCATCTAGTCCTGTGAAGCAGGCTTGATCTCAGCTGCAAAAAGATGGAGCGCTTCACGGATTTGCGTGTCATCCTTTCGCAGGGGCCATGCTAATCTTCTCTGTATCGATCCAATTTTAGTATATGTGCTGCCTTAGCAAGCACAAGCCTGACGGCCCGCCCAAGGCATATGTACCCCCCGGGTCCCAGCGAGCTCTCACCAAGGTGGTAGGGCCCAGCGAGCCATCTCGCCACTGCATACCTTGCTGGGCACACGGACGGATGCAACAGCTCAACAACTTTAGGGATAGGGTATGTTAAAGCTTTCGTGTTCACGAATGGCTTCACTCCACCACGATATCTGAGGGCATCTACTGAAAGAAGGCAACAAGATCCGCAGCAGGAGGAGCTGATCCCATGGAGACCTAGAGGCGGTGAATGACTTCACAGAATTTTGCTCGATTTGGAAGGGGAAACTGAAAGGGCCCTACAGACATTGGGCATGCACCAGTTCTTGACACAAGAGAACACAAAGGAAAATAAAGAGTGGCAGGAGGGGACGCATCTAGTCCTGTGAAGCAGGCTTGATCTCAGCTGCAAAAAGATGGAGCGCTTCACGGATTTGCGTGTCATCCTTTCGCAGGGGCCATGCTAATCTTCTCTGTATCGATCCAATTTTAGTATATGTGCTGCCTTAGCAAGCACAAGCCTGACGGCCCGCCCAAGGCATATGTACCCCCCGGGTCCCAGCGAGCTCTCACCAAGGTGGCAGGGCCCAGCGAGCCATCTCGCCACTGCATACCTTGCTGGGCACACGGACGGATGCAACAGCTCAACAACTTTAGGGATAGGGTATGTTAAAGCTTTCGTGTTCACGAATGGCTTCACTCCACCACGATATCTGAGGGCATCTACTGAAAGAAGGCAACAAGATCCGCAGCAGGAGGAGCTGATCCCATGGAGACCTAGAGGCGGTGAATGACTTCACAGAATTTTGCTCGATTTGGAAGGGGAAACTGAAAGGGCCCTACAGACATTGGGCATGCACCAGTTCTTGACACAAGAGAACACAAAGGAAAATAAAGAGTGGCAGGAGGGGACGCATCTAGTCCTGTGAAGCAGGCTTGATCTCAGCTGCAAAAAGATGGAGCGCTTCACGGATTTGCGTGTCATCCTTTCGCAGGGGCCATGCTAATCTTCTCTGTATCGATCCAATTTTAGTATATGTGCTGCCTTAGCAAGCACAAGCCTGACGGCCCGCCCAAGGCATATGTACCCCCCGGGTCCCAGCGAGCTCTCACCAAGGTGGTAGGGCCCAGCGAGCCATCTCGCCACTGCATACCTTGCTGGGCACACGGACGGATGCAACAGCTCAACAACTTTAGGGATAGGGTATGTTAAAGCTTTCGTGTTCACGAATGGCTTCACTCCACCACGATATCTGAGGGCATCTACTGAAAGAAGGCAACAAGATCCGCAGCAGGAGGAGCTGATCCCATGGAGACCTAGAGGCGGTGAATGACTTCACAGAATTTTGCTCGATTTGGAAGGGGAAACTGAAAGGGCCCTACAGACATTGGGCATGCACCAGTTCATGACACAAGAGAACACAAAGGAAAATAAAGAGTGGCAGGAGGGGACGCATCTAGTCCTGTGAAGCAGGCTTGATCTCAGCTGCAAAAAGATGGAGCGCTTCACGGATTTGCGTGTCATCCTTTCGCAGGGGCCATGCTAATCTTCTCTGTATCGATCCAATTTTAGTATATGTGCTGCCTTAGCAAGCACAAGCCTGACGGCCCGCCCAAGGCATATGTACCCCCCGGGTCCCAGCGAGCTCTCACCAAGGTGGTAGGGCCCAGCGAGCCATCTCGCCACTGCATACCTTGCTGGGCACACGGACGGATGCAACAGCTCAACAACTTTAGGGATAGGGTATGTTAAAGCTTTCGTGTTCACGAATGGCTTCACTCCACCACGATATCTGAGGGCATCTACTGAAAGAAGGCAACAAGATCCGCAGCAGGAGGAGCTGATCCCATGGAGACCTAGAGGCGGTGAATGACTTCACAGAATTTTGCTCGATTTGGAAGGGGAAACTGAAAGGGCCCTACAGACATTGGGCATGCACCAGTTCTTGACACAAGAGAACACAAAGGAAAATAAAGAGTGGCAGGAGGGGACGCATCTAGTCCTGTGAAGCAGGCTTGATCTCAGCTGCAAAAAGATGGAGCGCTTCACGGATTTGCGTGTCATCCTTTCGCAGGGGCCATGCTAATCTTCTCTGTATCGATCCAATTTTAGTATATGTGCTGCCTTAGCAAGCACAAGCCTGACGGCCCGCCCAAGGCATATGTACCCCCCGGGTCCCAGCGAGCTCTCACCAAGGTGGTAGGGCCCAGCGAGCCATCTCGCCACTGCATACCTTGCTGGGCACACGGACGGATGCAACAGCTCAACAACTTTAGGGATAGGGTATGTTAAAGCTTTCGTGTTCACGAATGGCTTCACTCCACCACGATATCTGAGGGCATCTACTGAAAGAAGGCAACAAGATCCGCAGCAGGAGGAGCTGATCCCATGGAGACCTAGAGGCGGTGAATGACTTCACAGAATTTTGCTCGATTTGGAAGGGGAAACTGAAAGGGCCCTACAGACATTGGGCATGCACCAGTTCTTGACACAAGAGAACACAAAGGAAAATAAAGAGTGGCAGGAGGGGACGCATCTAGTCCTGTGAAGCAGGCTTGATCTCAGCTGCAAAAAGATGGAGCGCTTCACGGATTTGCGTGTCATCCTTTCGCAGGGGCCATGCTAATCTTCTCTGTATCGATCCAATTTTAGTATATGTGCTGCCTTAGCAAGCACAAGCCTGACGGCCCGCCCAAGGCATATGTACCCCCCGGGTCCCAGCGAGCTCTCACCAAGGTGGTAGGGCCCAGCGAGCCATCTCGCCACTGCATACCTTGCTGGGCACACGGACGGATGCAACAGCTCAACAACTTTAGGGATAGGGTATGTTAAAGCTTTCGTGTTCACGAATGGCTTCACTCCACCACGATATCTGAGGGCATCTACTGAAAGAAGGCAACAAGATCCGCAGCAGGAGGAGCTGATCCCATGGAGACCTAGAGGCGGTGAATGACTTCACAGAATTTTGCTCGATTTGGAAGGGGAAACTGAAAGGGCCCTACAGACATTGGGCATGCACCAGTTCTTGACACAAGAGAACACAAAGGAAAATAAAGAGTGGCAGGAGGGGACGCATC
Source organism: Gobio gobio (assembly GCF_949357685.1). Taxonomy (NCBI): domain Eukaryota; kingdom Metazoa; phylum Chordata; class Actinopteri; order Cypriniformes; family Gobionidae; genus Gobio; species Gobio gobio. Next base: position 6,835 of record NW_027645659.1, on the reverse strand, counting down.
TAGTCCTGTGAAGCAGGCTCGATCTCAGCTGCAAAAAGATGGAGCGCTTCACGGATTTGCGTGTCATCCTTTCGCAGGGGCCATGCTAATCTTCTCTGTATCGATCCAATTTTAGTATATGTGCTGCCTTAGCAAGCACAAGCCTGACGGCCCGCCCAAGGCATATGTACCCCCCGGGTCCCAGCGAGCTCTCACCAAGGTGGTAGGGCCCAGCGAGCCATCTCGCCACTGCATACCTTGCTGGGCACACGGACGGATGCAACAGCTCAACAACTTTAGGGATAGGGTATGTTAAAGCTTTCGTGTTCACGAATGGCTTCACTCCACCACGATATCTGAGGGCATCTACTGAAAGAAGGCAACAAGATCCGCAGCAGGAGGAGCTGATCCCATGGAGACCTAGAGGCGGTGAATGACTTCACAGAATTTTGCTCGATTTGGAAGGGGAAACTGAAAGGGCCCTACAGACATTGGGCATGCACCAGTTCTTGACACAAGAGAACACAAAGGAAAATAAAGAGTGGCAGGAGGGGACGCATCTAGTCCTGTGAAGCAGGCTTGATCTCAGCTGCAAAAAGATGGAGCGCTTCACGGATTTGCGTGTCATCCTTTCGCAGGGGCCATGCTAATCTTCTCTGTATCGATCCAATTTTAGTATATGTGCTGCCTTAGCAAGCACAAGCCTGACGGCCCGCCCAAGGCATATGTACCCCCCGGGTCCCAGCGAGCTCTCACCAAGGTGGTAGGGCCCAGCGAGCCATCTCGCCACTGCATACCTTGCTGGGCACACGGACGGATGCAACAGCTCAACAACTTTAGGGATAGGGTATGTTAAAGCTTTCGTGTTCACGAATGGCTTCACTCCACCACGATATCTGAGGGCATCTACTGAAAGAAGGCAACAAGATCCGCAGCAGGAGGAGCTGATCCCATGGAGACCTAGAGGCGGTGAATGACTTCACAGAATTTTGCTCGATTTGGAAGGGGAAACTGAAAGGGCCCTACAGACATTGGGCATGCACCAGTTCTTGACACAAGAGAACACAAAGGAAAATAAAGAGTGGCAGGAGGGGACGCATCTAGTCCTGTGAAGCAGGCTCGATCTCAGCTGCAAAAAGATGGAGCGCTTCACGGATTTGCGTGTCATCCTTTCGCAGGGGCCATGCTAATCTTCTCTGTATCGATCCAATTTTAGTATATGTGCTGCCTTAGCAAGCACAAGCCTGACGGCCCGCCCAAGGCATATGTACCCCCCGGGTCCCAGCGAGCTCTCACCAAGGTGGTAGGGCCCAGCGAGCCATCTCGCCACTGCATACCTTGCTGGGCACACGGACGGATGCAACAGCTCAACAACTTTAGGGATAGGGTATGTTAAAGCTTTCGTGTTCACGAATGGCTTCACTCCACCACGATATCTGAGGGCATCTACTGAAAGAAGGCAACAAGATCCGCAGCAGGAGGAGCTGATCCCATGGAGACCTAGAGGCGGTGAATGACTTCACAGAATTTTGCTCGATTTGGAAGGGGAAACTGAAAGGGCCCTACAGACATTGGGCATGCACCAGTTCTTGACACAAGAGAACACAAAGGAAAATAAAGAGTGGCAGGAGGGGACGCATCTAGTCCTGTGAAGCAGGCTTGATCTCAGCTGCAAAAAGATGGAGCGCTTCACGGATTTGCGTGTCATCCTTTCGCAGGGGCCATGCTAATCTTCTCTGTATCGATCCAATTTTAGTATATGTGCTGCCTTAGCAAGCACAAGCCTGACGGCCCGCCCAAGGCATATGTACCCCCCGGGTCCCAGCGAGCTCTCACCAAGGTGGTAGGGCCCAGCGAGCCATCTCGCCACTGCATACCTTGCTGGGCACACGGACGGATGCAACAGCTCAACAACTTTAGGGATAGGGTATGTTAAAGCTTTCGTGTTCACGAATGGCTTCACTCCACCACGATATCTGAGGGCATCTACTGAAAGAAGGCAACAAGATCCGCAGCAGGAGGAGCTGATCCCATGGAGACCTAGAGGCGGTGAATGACTTCACAGAATTTTGCTCGATTTGGAAGGGGAAACTGAAAGGGCCCTACAGACATTGGGCATGCACCAGTTCTTGACACAAGAGAACACAAAGGAAAATAAAGAGTGGCAGGAGGGGACGCATCTAGTCCTGTGAAGCAGGCTTGATCTCAGCTGCAAAAAGATGGAGCGCTTCACGGATTTGCGTGTCATCCTTTCGCAGGGGCCATGCTAATCTTCTCTGTATCGATCCAATTTTAGTATATGTGCTGCCTTAGCAAGCACAAGCCTGACGGCCCGCCCAAGGCATATGTACCCCCCGGGTCCCAGCGAGCTCTCACCAAGGTGGTAGGGCCCAGCGAGCCATCTCGCCACTGCATACCTTGCTGGGCACACGGACGGATGCAACAGCTCAACAACTTTAGGGATAGGGTATGTTAAAGCTTTCGTGTTCACGAATGGCTTCACTCCACCACGATATCTGAGGGCATCTACTGAAAGAAGGCAACAAGATCCGCAGCAGGAGGAGCTGATCCCATGGAGACCTAGAGGCGGTGAATGACTTCACAGAATTTTGCTCGATTTGGAAGGGGAAACTGAAAGGGCCCTACAGACATTGGGCATGCACCAGTTCATGACACAAGAGAACACAAAGGAAAATAAAGAGTGGCAGGAGGGGACGCATCTAGTCCTGTGAAGCAGGCTTGATCTCAGCTGCAAAAAGATGGAGCGCTTCACGGATTTGCGTGTCATCCTTTCGCAGGGGCCATGCTAATCTTCTCTGTATCGATCCAATTTTAGTATATGTGCTGCCTTAGCAAGCACAAGCCTGACGGCCCGCCCAAGGCATATGTACCCCCCGGGTCCCAGCGAGCTCTCACCAAGGTGGTAGGGCCCAGCGAGCCATCTCGCCACTGCATACCTTGCTGGGCACACGGACGGATGCAACAGCTCAACAACTTTAGGGATAGGGTATGTTAAAGCTTTCGTGTTCACGAATGGCTTCACTCCACCACGATATCTGAGGGCATCTACTGAAAGAAGGCAACAAGATCCGCAGCAGGAGGAGCTGATCCCATGGAGACCTAGAGGCGGTGAATGACTTCACAGAATTTTGCTCGATTTGGAAGGGGAAACTGAAAGGGCCCTACAGACATTGGGCATGCACCAGTTCTTGACACAAGAGAACACAAAGGAAAATAAAGAGTGGCAGGAGGGGACGCATCTAGTCCTGTGAAGCAGGCTTGATCTCAGCTGCAAAAAGATGGAGCGCTTCACGGATTTGCGTGTCATCCTTTCGCAGGGGCCATGCTAATCTTCTCTGTATCGATCCAATTTTAGTATATGTGCTGCCTTAGCAAGCACAAGCCTGACGGCCCGCCCAAGGCATATGTACCCCCCGGGTCCCAGCGAGCTCTCACCAAGGTGGCAGGGCCCAGCGAGCCATCTCGCCACTGCATACCTTGCTGGGCACACGGACGGATGCAACAGCTCAACAACTTTAGGGATAGGGTATGTTAAAGCTTTCGTGTTCACGAATGGCTTCACTCCACCACGATATCTGAGGGCATCTACTGAAAGAAGGCAACAAGATCCGCAGCAGGAGGAGCTGATCCCATGGAGACCTAGAGGCGGTGAATGACTTCACAGAATTTTGCTCGATTTGGAAGGGGAAACTGAAAGGGCCCTACAGACATTGGGCATGCACCAGTTCTTGACACAAGAGAACACAAAGGAAAATAAAGAGTGGCAGGAGGGGACGCATCTAGTCCTGTGAAGCAGGCTTGATCTCAGCTGCAAAAAGATGGAGCGCTTCACGGATTTGCGTGTCATCCTTTCGCAGGGGCCATGCTAATCTTCTCTGTATCGATCCAATTTTAGTATATGTGCTGCCTTAGCAAGCACAAGCCTGACGGCCCGCCCAAGGCATATGTACCCCCCGGGTCCCAGCGAGCTCTCACCAAGGTGGTAGGGCCCAGCGAGCCATCTCGCCACTGCATACCTTGCTGGGCACACGGACGGATGCAACAGCTCAACAACTTTAGGGATAGGGTATGTTAAAGCTTTCGTGTTCACGAATGGCTTCACTCCACCACGATATCTGAGGGCATCTACTGAAAGAAGGCAACAAGATCCGCAGCAGGAGGAGCTGATCCCATGGAGACCTAGAGGCGGTGAATGACTTCACAGAATTTTGCTCGATTTGGAAGGGGAAACTGAAAGGGCCCTACAGACATTGGGCATGCACCAGTTCTTGACACAAGAGAACACAAAGGAAAATAAAGAGTGGCAGGAGGGGACGCATCTAGTCCTGTGAAGCAGGCTTGATCTCAGCTGCAAAAAGATGGAGCGCTTCACGGATTTGCGTGTCATCCTTTCGCAGGGGCCATGCTAATCTTCTCTGTATCGATCCAATTTTAGTATATGTGCTGCCTTAGCAAGCACAAGCCTGACGGCCCGCCAAGGCATATGTACCCCCCGGGTCCCAGCGAGCTCTCACCAAGGTGGTAGGGCCCAGCGAGCCATCTCGCCACTGCATACCTTGCTGGGCACACGGACGGATGCAACAGCTCAACAACTTTAGGGATAGGGTATGTTAAAGCTTTCGTGTTCACGAATGGCTTCACTCCACCACGATATCTGAGGGCATCTACTGAAAGAAGGCAACAAGATCCGCAGCAGGAGGAGCTGATCCCATGGAGACCTAGAGGCGGTGAATGACTTCACAGAATTTTGCTCGATTTGGAAGGGGAAACTGAAAGGGCCCTACAGACATTGGGCATGCACCAGTTCTTGACACAAGAGAACACAAAGGAAAATAAAGAGTGGCAGGAGGGGACGCATCTAGTCCTGTGAAGCAGGCTTGATCTCAGCTGCAAAAAGATGGAGCGCTTCACGGATTTGCGTGTCATCCTTTCGCAGGGGCCATGCTAATCTTCTCTGTATCGATCCAATTTTAGTATATGTGCTGCCTTAGCAAGCACAAGCCTGACGGCCCGCCCAAGGCATATGTACCCCCCGGGTCCCAGCGAGCTCTCACCAAGGTGGTAGGGCCCAGCGAGCCATCTCGCCACTGCATACCTTGCTGGGCACACGGACGGATGCAACAGCTCAACAACTTTAGGGATAGGGTATGTTAAAGCTTTCGTGTTCACGAATGGCTTCACTCCACCACGATATCTGAGGGCATCTACTGAAAGAAGGCAACAAGATCCGCAGCAGGAGGAGCTGATCCCATGGAGACCTAGAGGCGGTGAATGACTTCACAGAATTTTGCTCGATTTGGAAGGGGAAACTGAAAGGGCCCTACAGACATTGGGCATGCACCAGTTCTTGACACAAGAGAACACAAAGGAAAATAAAGAGTGGCAGGAGGGGACGCATCTAGTCCTGTGAAGCAGGCTTGATCTCAGCTGCAAAAAGATGGAGCGCTTCACGGATTTGCGTGTCATCCTTTCGCAGGGGCCATGCTAATCTTCTCTGTATCGATCCAATTTTAGTATATGTGCTGCCTTAGCAAGCACAAGCCTGACGGCCCGCCCAAGGCATATGTACCCCCCGGGTCCCAGCGAGCTCTCACCAAGGTGGTAGGGCCCAGCGAGCCATCTCGCCACTGCATACCTTGCTGGGCACACGGACGGATGCAACAGCTCAACAACTTTAGGGATAGGGTATGTTAAAGCTTTCGTGTTCACGAATGGCTTCACTCCACCACGATATCTGAGGGCATCTACTGAAAGAAGGCAACAAGATCCGCAGCAGGAGGAGCTGATCCCATGGAGACCTAGAGGCGGTGAATGACTTCACAGAATTTTGCTCGATTTGGAAGGGGAAACTGAAAGGGCCCTACAGACATTGGGCATGCACCAGTTCTTGACACAAGAGAACACAAAGGAAAATAAAGAGTGGCAGGAGGGGACGCATCTAGTCCTGTGAAGCAGGCTTGATCTCAGCTGCAAAAAGATGGAGCGCTTCACGGATTTGCGTGTCATCCTTTCGCAGGGGCCATGCTAATCTTCTCTGTATCGATCCAATTTTAGTATATGTGCTGCCTTAGCAAGCACAAGCCTGACGGCCCGCCCAAGGCATATGTACCCCCCGGGTCCCAGCGAGCTCTCACCAAGGTGGTAGGGCCCAGCGAGCCATCTCGCCACTGCATACCTTGCTGGGCACACGGACGGATGCAACAGCTCAACAACTTTAGGGATAGGGTATGTTAAAGCTTTCGTGTTCACGAATGGCTTCACTCCACCACGATATCTGAGGGCATCTACTGAAAGAAGGCAACAAGATCCGCAGCAGGAGGAGCTGATCCCATGGAGACCTAGAGGCGGTGAATGACTTCACAGAATTTTGCTCGATTTGGAAGGGGAAACTGAAAGGGCCCTACAGACATTGGGCATGCACCAGTTCTTGACACAAGAGAACACAAAGGAAAATAAAGAGTGGCAGGAGGGGACGCATCTAGTCCTGTGAAGCAGGCTTGATCTCAGCTGCAAAAAGATGGAGCGCTTCACGGATTTGCGTGTCATCCTTTCGCAGGGGCCATGCTAATCTTCTCTGTATCGATCCAATTTTAGTATATGTGCTGCCTTAGCAAGCACAAGCCTGACGGCCCGCCCAAGGCATATGTACCCCCCGGGTCCCAGCGAGCTCTCACCAAGGTGGTAGGGCCCAGCGAGCCATCTCGCCACTGCATACCTTGCTGGGCACACGGACGGATGCAACAGCTCAACAACTTTAGGGATAGGGTATGTTAAAGCTTTCGTGTTCACGAATGGCTTCACTCCACCACGATATCTGAGGGCATCTACTGAAAGA